>NC_133352.1:27851124-28018624 GCF_030506205.2 Paramisgurnus dabryanus
CCTAGCATTTCTTTTTTTTTGGGTTTAAGCCTTCAAAAATTCCTTTGGGGATTTTCTGTGCTTTTCTGTGCAGACACAGTAACATTGACCCCCCTCCCTCTCTCTCTCTCTCTCTCTCTCTCTCTCTCTCTCTTTCTCTCTCTGTATCCTCTGTTTGTTCTTTCCTGCTGTATCTCCTTTTGCAGAATCCCCCCCAGTCTCTCACCCAATTTACCTTTTCTCTCCTGCCACATATACCTTAATGTTTTGCATTACTGGACGCATGCGATTGGTGGTCATTTCTTTCAGCTCTTATGCCACAGCAAGTAGCACCGACATAGGTTTGGCACAGAGACTGGAGTCCACATGACAGGGGTCATTTGGGAGCCATGTACCACACTCCAGGGGGCAAAAGCCAACTTGTTAAATGGGCACCAGGCCAGTCACAGCCGCTGAGTTGCTTATTTTATCCAATCAGAGCACAAAGACGTGTCAGAGAAATCAGAACCATACACTATAAAAACAATTTGCTGCCTTAAATTTTTTTTTATTATTAAATGTTATTACTTTACCACAAAACTATTAAGAATTTTGCATTCGTTTTAAATATCACAGATTTTTTTAATTGTTAAAATAACACCTTAGACCATGAACTATGCTATTCAAATGTGCATAACATTTTGAGCTTGATATTAAAGACACAAAAACATAGTTTTTTTAAACATAAGAAAATAAAAATATATTTGGAATATTATGTGGTTTTAAAGAGCTAACCTCTTCTTCTATAATGTCTGGCTACGATCCTATGGCAACACGGATGTCTGCCAAAGATGGAAAAAGCACAAATAAGTAGAAATGAAAAACAAGTACTGGGAAAAAAATCAAGGAGACAAACACAAAGATGTGAAGGGAAAAAACATGCATGCGAAAGGGAAAGAGAGAGAGACAAGATATTTTTACTGCTAAGCAGCACTGTTGTTTAGTCTGATTTTTGCTGAGGTGGTTATGTCCAAAACAATAGATTTAAAACAATAATAGATATAAAGCAGGGGTCCTCTTCCCTTATCAAAAATGCTTATGCACACATTATTTACACACAAAAATTCATTTTCAAGTTTTGTTGAAAAAAAGAAAATTAAGCCAAATATGTTTTTTTCCATTGTATGTTTTAATGACCGTAACGGACAGAGCTGTCACTGCCCAGCAAGCAATAATTGTCATTTTACAGTCTAGGTTTATTAATATAGACCCCATATAGTCTGGCAGTGAGTAACCCACTTCTAGCCAAAATAAACTTGAATTTGGTTACAGATTGTTTTTGCCAAAAAAACTTGTGAGATGTTATGATATTCCATCATGTAAGCCAAGTCAACAGTGATTACAATGGTGTTTGGTTTAAAATATTTATTACATGTTTTGGTCTATGTGGTTATGTGTCTATTACATTTTCACTGACAGCCCAAATTATGCCTTGTTTGAGCCTAGACTTCTGGCTATTATTATCTTTTAAAAGTAAAACTGCTTGCATGGGTGAACTCCAAGCTTTTAAATAAATTACAATGGTTTGATTTCACAAAACGGCAAGGAACCCTCAATATTTTTTCTTTGTTTTGATTTCTTAAAATTTTAAAACTTTTTATTAGATATAAATTATATTTGAATCCTAGATTTTCAAATGAGACTTTTGAACCTCAATGGTTACAGCACATCATATGGACAATTACTGTTAAAAAAGTTATTCTTTTATCATTCTTTGTAACCATTAATTTTATCAAGAACACTCTATTTTTCAAGTGTTGGGTCAACCCTATGGGTTTTCACTCAAAAAAATGAAATGTTGGATTTACTTAAAAATGTTTTGTCAACAGGTTCCACATAATTTGTTAAGTAAACTCAACGAACAATAATTTAGTTCATTTAACAAAAAAAATTAAGTAAACTTAACAAACAACAGTTGAGTTGATTGTACATAAAAATTAATTAATGATGACAAAAATTTGAATAATGCCATTTAATAAACTCCACCCCTTTTATCTAATAACTCCTTAACACCGAATCAATCAATCAATCAATCATACAACTAATCATATAAGCCTCTTAATTATAACTTATCAAGTACATCACAAATATATTTGAAATGAAATGTTACATTTCAAACCATTAATTTGTTTGTTTTTGTTCTAATAATATATCGATCAAGTTAATTCACTCATAGTTGGCCACAGGTACCTATCTAATGGTGCTACACTTCAGCAAGAGGGTGCCAGAACAACAACAATTACCCATAATACACTGCAACATCATCAGCCAATGAGATGCCAGTATGTATTGGTTTTATTAATCTGTTCATTTTACACAACACTGTTATGTTGGCTGAACAAATAATTTTTAAGTAAAGCTGACAAGACACACCTTTTTGTTGAATAAACTCAATTAAATTAAGTTCACGTTGTTAAATTAATTTTTTAAGTAATCACAATATGAAAGGATTAAGTAAAACTGGCAAAGGCAAAAGTTATTTTTTTTGTGTTTGCTGAGTTGTTTTAACCAAAAATGCTGGGTTGTTTTAACCCATTGTTGAGTCAAATAAAAACATTTACCTTTTGACCCAAAGCTGGGTTGAAAATAACCCAGCATAAGAAAGGTTATTCCATAGAAATTAAACTTTAAAGTTGAACATTTCAAGGTTTCTTTCTGAAAACAAAACAGGAAAGAGAACTTTGATTCATATACTTTTGTATTTATTAAATGGTCAAACACTATAAAACGCCCAGAGTAGGGGTGCAACGGGTCACAAAACTCACGGTTCGGATCACATTACGGATTTTGAGGCACGGATCGGATCATTTTTCGGATCAGCAAAAAAAAAAGTATGGGAAAATTCTAATAACAAATCAAGAAATTACAAACATTTATAAAAAGAACAAGGTTGCACATTAAGTAAGGTCTAAAATCATTAGTTACAGAAATCAAATGAATAATAACACTGCATTTATTGTATTAATTAAATGTAATTATTATTTTTTTAAAGCTTCAGAAGTGATTTTCTCTTTGTCTTGGGTTGTTTGATTAACATTAATGACACAGACTTAAGTAGGTCAATTGAGCTTACTGTCTCTTTAAGACCAAATGTGCACAGACTGCATCTCTCTGTTTGTGCACTACCGAGTCCCCTTAAACGAGCGCACAGACACAGACAAAGGGTGAATTACAGACGGCGCAGCATTACAGTCGTCCCACATAAAAACGTTACGTTGTTTTTCATTGCTCTATTAGCCAAATGTATTTTAATACACTACAGTATGAGAGAGAGTAGCGCAACTCTCTGAAATTTAAACATCAAGAGTTCTGATCTTTGAAGGATGATTACGTCTTACTCGAGCTGGACCGGACGCATTCAACCGCACGCGTGCGTTTGTGCGTAAAGTAAACTGATCACTTTAGCGCCGTTTTGCAGTTAAACTGTTTAAAATCACTTGAATGTTATCATTTGCAAACCTTTATAACACTTACAAATTATAAACTTTCCCTATTTAAATTTGCGTATTAATCCGCGAATCACATGCGAGCCGAACCGTGGGTCGTGATCCGTACGGATCACGGATCAACTGCGATCCGTTGCACCACTAGCCCAGAGTAAGCAATATCTCTTTTCGCAGATCAATTTGAGATCTTAACTTGTTCATTATTCAATACTGTTACATTATAAGATCAAAAGCAGTCAAAATTTACCTTTTTCTCATAGACATTTGTTCACTGGCCAACAAATATGCCATATTTCCAATGCAGCATGTGTTTCTAGATTCTCAATAGCGACATGCCAACAGCAAGCACTTTATATACCTGAACATTCCTAAAGTCAGTGACAGAACCAAAAAAGGTTCACACACTGTAAAAACGCAGATGTGTAAAAAAATACAATAAAAAAGAAAGGGAAAATACAAAAGAGAGATAAAAAAAGATTTTCCCGGGTCCTGGATTTGCAATGGCATCCTGTGTTCTTGGATGTGCCGTTGCCAAGGCAACAGTAACTTGGTGACCTCGTTATTTCAGCCTAATCCAGTGCTGAAATTATGGTTGCTCCACCCTTTTGCCTGGCTGCCCTGATAACATAATCATTGCAAATGAGGCGCAGGAAGAAGAGCGATATAGAAAGAGAGAGAGTGAGTGAGTGAGTGACAGAGTCAGACTAAGATCCAGAGATGAGAGAGGGAGAAAGTGAGAGAAAGAGAGAGAGAGCACAAGCACACATGGAGAGAGAGAGAAAGAGACTGCACGAGTGAAGGAGTGTTGCTGAATAAATCAGCAGTAAATCAAACCATGAAATAGTTTTAGAATAAAATAACACCCAAAATTGCTAAGAGACCAACCATTATATTGTTTCAAACGAGATAATTAGGCCATCTTGCAAAAGCTTGCAATAACTGCACTTACACTTTAAAAATGCCTGGGTTATTTTTTACCCATAATGGGTAAATATTGGACACCACACAAAATTGACCCAATGCTGAGTTGTTTTAACCCAACTGCTGGGATATTATACCCCATGGTGCATAAGAACAACCCAACATTGGGTCATTTTTAACACAGCACGAGGTAATTTTGAACCCAGCATGTGTTCTGTCTAATATTTATCCATTGTGGGTCAAAAATCACCCAGTAATTTTTCGAGTGTAATAGGCATGTAAGAAATTGCAATCTGTCAGAGACTCTTCACAATGAAATTGTAATCAAAAACTAAAACGATCACATTTTGCTATGCAGATACTGTATGCACTCACAATGAACAAACTAAAGTTGAGCACAAAGTGCACTAACAGAGGGTTAAATTATGTATTTAAGGTGAGAAGTTTGCTGTAAGAGGGTTAATCCACAGTTGTCCTGCTTGATCAGGTACACCTGGAATCTTAAACACTTTGACCTGAACAAACGTACACTGTTTAAATTTAAATAAATGACTTAATATTGAATTCACACGACTTATTCAACCATGCGAAAGGGCACAACGAATAATTAAAACAAGATATTTTCTTTGAAATAAATACAGGAATTAATATGAATCTTTGGCTATGCCCCTTTAATAATTCAGCAAATTTGCATACCATTATCCGCATATCTCATTACTTCTGACAGAGACACTTACATATTCCAAAATATCATTAGGCTTATATTCTATTGCATAAATTAGCATAAATAATGCAAGACTTAAAAAATACTCTGATGATTGTGTTTCTTTTAGATACGGCACGTTTGTGAATGTTTTGCACTTTCTGACAATGAAGTAACAGGGTCACAGTTTCACGGTAGTGTTAACTGTCACACTGGAAAAAATACATTACCGTACATGTTGTTAATTAATGCCAGCGCAAATTTCCCTTGACAATTGCTTAGGATTAACAAAAGGTATAATAAACTATCAAAAATATATTTGCATTTGAATGAATTTCTGTTTAAGATTTTTTCAGATATAGGAGAGAGGAATGGTTTGAGCACTGCTAAAAAATATACGCTGGATTTATCATTTTTTGAATCCACTTTTTTTAGTAAGTTTTACTTGAAATTTTTAACAATTGCAAAAAACTTACTTAAAAAAATGGATGAAAAAATGATGCACAATAATTTTAAGTCAATCCAGCCTTTTTTTTTCAGTGTAGACAGGTTAAAGTTAACAGCAGAAAGAGTTTTTTGAATAGTGAATAATTCATAACTATTCAGAAATGTTCAGGTACTGTCAAGGAGCTGATCTTTTCTAAAGGAAAACTCTATGCTATAATTTTTATTATTTCAAATTGTGTGCTATGCTTATACATAATCTGTTATTAAACCTTTTGCATATAATAACAATACTGGTATAAAACCTTTCAGACAGCTATACAGGCAATCGTTGCCTATACAAGAGACACACAGCTTTGAATGTAACTTGAACTTATTGATCTGCTATAACCTGCTCATCATATCTGAACAGTATGTTGACATTCACATCGTAACATATACAACACATCATCTGCATGAAAAGTTTTAGCTTGTTAAAAATATACTGCCAATTTTTTGCAAGCGGTTCCTTCTGCATTTCATGCACCCTGTCATAAATAGACAGACACAGCTCAGCATGAGTTGAGTGTGACGGGGGATTCTGCAGAGAGATTTAAAAGGTGGGAGCAAAACAGAGCACAAATAAATAAATAAAGCACGAGAGAAAGAATAATGCTGCGTGCACACTACCACTCGCTGTGTGTCGCCCACCTCTTTCAAAGAGAACGTGTAGAGGCGTTCCTAATTCTTGTTGTCCTAGTAACAGTTAAACAAACGAGTAACCGTCCACTGCAGTAACTGACGAATGATTGATGACGTGAACTTCACGCTTCACTCCCATTGGTAGTCACTCCCAAAGGTCGCTTATCATTTGCATAAAGCTGATGGTTTTTCAACTTTGTCGAGTCGCTGGACACACCCCATCCAGTCGCCAACAGTCAGTGTTGCTCTTGTCGCCAAAAAAAAAAAAAAAATTGCCAGCTCTCCTTTAAAATGAATTTGATTGTGTCGCTTCTAATGTGAACGGGGCATAAAAAAGAGGAGTGAAACTGTAAATAACGTTTGATATCACTGTGCAAATAATATAATGTTTAACTTTCTGCTATTTTAGATTTAAAAAAACATCATTCTGTTTGATTTATAAGTTTGTTTCCTCATGGGGACAAAAAATGTCTCTAAAAGATTAAAAAATGACTGGGATTACTTTCTTTGTGTGGACATTTTGTAGCCACACTGTAGGGATTACCAGGTATACACACACACACGGACGCACACACACGGACACACGCACACACACACACACACACACATGGACGCACACACGCACACACACACACACACACATTCTGGTTTCCATGTTTTGTGGGGACATTCCATAGACGTAATGCATTTTATACCATACAAACTGTATATTCTATTCCCCTTACCTGCCCCATTCCCTAACCCCAACCATCACAAAAACCTTTCTTGTACCTTAGATTTTCAATAAACATCATCTTGTTAGATTTATAAGCTTGTTTCCTCATGGGGACATCAAAATGTCCCCACAAGGTCACAAAAACACTGGTATTCCTATCTTTGTGGGGACAATTGGTCCCCACAACGTGATAATTACCAGGTACACACGGACGCACACGCACGCACACGCACGCACGCACGCACGCACGCACGCACACACACACACACACACATTGAGCAGCATCGGACATCGGATATGACAAAGATTAGTTTAATAGTACTGTGTATCAGTAGAACAAGAGCATCCACACATCCTAATATGATGAAAGAAAAAAAGACAACATGTTGATTGTCATGTCAGCGATGTTGCTTACTAACTCCATCTAGAGGTCAGGTCATGGCATGTACTGCACAGGAGGTGAACAAAATCATGCAGCTGCCAGCTGTTGTTTACTGGTGACACAAAACACACACACACATACACACACACCATCCAAAATGTGCAAAATGTGCATGCTGGGCATTTGTTTGAGATAATGGCGCTCCTCTTGCTCACATACTGTCTGCTTGTTTCATTCTGTCCCACACACTCGCACACCTTACAATGTCCTCACACTCAAGTTACCACGGCTAAACTAACCACTTCCATCTGTACGCTCTTCATTTATACAGTCACCAGGCTTGCCAGACAAAATGGCTTCCACATGGCAATCAGACAGAAGAACAACAACTGCAGGGAGAGAAAGAGTCTCTCGGCTTTAGCCAACAAAATTCAACTGCAGACAAACCATATACCAGACAAAACAAGACGACAAGATGCAAGACAAATTTGCCGTAAGCTTATGCAGACTGAAACAAAATCAAACTAGTATCTGTTTGGAAAAAAGTCAGTAAATAAATTTAAAAGATTAAGCACTTAATTTTACATAATTGTTTGGTTAATTTCAACTAGTAACAGAACTAATATCTCTTAACCTCCTAAGATCTGGATTATGTTTGCACCATAATACTTAATTCTGTGTAACTGGAACCTGTTGTACACAAACATGGACAAATACACTGCTTTATGTTCTAGGAAAGAATTTGGTTATATATTAATTGGTTCTTCCGAACCCCAAATTAGCTGGTAGAAATCTGAAAACAAGCCACACCAAACTCGTGTCTTAGGAGGTTAATGGGATAGTTCACTTAAAAATGAACATTATGCCATAATTTACTCACCCGCATGTTGTTACAGACCTGTATACATTTCTTTGTTCTGCTGAACACAAATGAAGATATTTGTAATTAAGCAGAAATTGGGAGCACCATTGACTTCCATAGTAGGAGAAATACTACGGTAAACATTTTTTGGTTACAAACATTGCTCAAAATATCTTCCTATCAGTTTAGCAGAACAAAGAAATTCATACCGAACAACATGAGGGTGAGTAAACGATGACACTACTTTCATTTTTGGGCGAAATATCCATTTAAAGGAACAGGTCACCCAAAATTAAATACTGACATATTTCATTTACACATTCTGATGTCTTTGCAAATTTTGTTTCTAAGCATACATATATACATACATGTATTAGTGCTGGGAAAAGATTAATCGTGATTAATAGCGATTAATTGCATACAAAATAAAAGTGATTTTTTCATAATATATGAGTGTACGCTGTGTGTTATTATGTATATATATATATATATATATATATATATATATACACATTCATGTATATATTTAAGAAACATTTACATGTGTGTGTGTGTGTATATAAATATATATATATATATATTCCATATTATATATTAACAATAAAAATGGATGTATAAATAAAAATGTTCTGAAATGTATATATGTATGTGTGTGTGTTTAAATATACATAATAATTATAAACGATACAGACACATATATAAGGCAAAAATGCACTTTTATTTTGTATGCGATTAATCATGATTAATTTTTCCCAGCACTAATATGTATGCATGTATATGTATATATAAATATATATATGTGTATATATGTATAATTATGTACAAATAAATTTTTATTTTAATTGTTTTTCTTTATTTTCAATATGGTTGGTTCATACACAGCGGCGTAATAAACTGGAGAGAAAATACTGCATCCATACATGATATTATTTTTTAACAAGTAAACACACAATCACACTAAGGCCACTTCTCTAAAGAGTTAGACAGCAGAAAAGCACACAAGACAGAATTATATAAAACATACAGGTTAATACTCTGGAGACTGCACCCTAAAAAATACAGAGTACTTCCAAAAAGACATCATTAAAAGAAAGGCCTCTCATTGTTCTCTTAAAAAGACTCTGCTCACCAACATATGTTTAAGATGCTGCTTTACTAGTGCATCCACAAGAAACCAACTTTAACATCATTTTTCTTTTCTTGTAAACAGTATGGTGGTCTTTTATATGACCAGCATACAGGTTTTTGCTAACCATCTTCTCTGTTGCACACAGTATACTGGTAAACATTTCTCTCCTTCATTCTTTTGAATTTGTCTTTTTCCTCTGTTCTACCTTTACTGGGCCAGCGAGGCCTCAGTTTTTCCCCCAGTCGTCACCAGTTGAATGAGACTGCCTGAGGCTGGCCGTCCTGACCCAGTGGCCCAGCTGTAGAAGGTTCTGGAAAAGAGAGAGAGAGAGAAAATGGGAGACGGGTGTAAAACGATGGTGGTAAAGGACGGATGGAGAGCGAGATAATGAGAACAGCAAAAGGGGGAGGAAAATAAGAAGGGGAGAAAATAAAAGATACAGTATGCACAGAATAGGAAAGATACAGACAATCGGAATACAACACAAAAATAATTGACACTATATATTTAGTTACCCCTAACACAAAGACTCTTTTAATATTGTCATCTCTCACATGTTTCACTAATCCGACCAGGTTTGCTTCAGCTCCTCTGGGATTATAAAGTTGCATCAAATCCTCGTTTTAATCCGTGCTTGGCTGACAAGAGAGATTTGGCCACAGCGACCCAAGATATATGCTAGAAGGGTCCAATCAATCACCTTCCGTAAATGTTTCTGTTACTAGTAAACTAGCAACACTGAAGTCATGGGTTCAATTCCCAGGAAAATTTCCATATAGAGATTTTGAATGCACTGTAAGAATAAAACCATCTAGATTTCAAAACAAGCAGCTTTAAATAGTTAAAAATAGTTTATTTAGCCCTATACTTTATTGTGCATACTTTTACTGTGCATTTATGGAGACGCACTTGTGTTAACCTATCATACTGGTACATTGACTACACTGAATGTAAATGAATGCGTTTCTCTAAAAGGTCTGTTGAAGTGAACATTATCCACTTACATTCTGATCTTTCAAATACTGTACGTCTGCTGCTGAGAGGTTTTTACAATTGCCTGTGGCTTTTTGGTTAATATTACTGAATCCAATCAAAGATGTTTTTAAAGACCTACATTTTCTGTTGCCGGTAAATCTGGAATAACTATAATTCTAAATTGATGACATAAGACCTTTAAAAAGTCATGAAATACTTCATAACACTGGGTTTGGTTTAATAACGGCATATTTAGATCATCCCTGAATGGCATTGAGAATTCAGCTCTGTGTGGAAGAACATCATTGCCCTCTTCTGGTAAAAAAACACTTGGGTTTTATCCAATTGTTGAAGCGACTATTTCTCAAACACATCTAATCTGTTGAATATATATCACAAACAGTGGAATTTGGTGACCTTGAGAGATGTACACTCACTCTGCGATATATTCCAGCGGCGTCCAGCTTCCAAAATCCGCGTCAGGCATGAATTTCCTGTTCATTGGTGTATCCAAGGTAACCCTGAAGGATGATGATGTCATAATGTTGTTATCTCGGTTGGAGATGAGAGCCTGTGGCGATAGCTTGCACACAAGCCTGCCCTTTTGAAGACACTCACACTAGATTTGTTCAGCTAATGCAAACAGACAGCAGTCAAACCTGTACCATGCAGGTCACTGAAAATACAAATAAAAACTCGTGCACCAGTTGAAATGGAGTATTATTTAGGTATATGCTGTATTATACCTTATATATATATATATATATATATTTAAGTTTACTCTATATTTTAGAAATTATTAAATAATGCATTACTCTAGTGAGATCTTTAGATCAAATAAAATAAAAAGACTTAAACACATCTTTAAGCAGTACTCCGATGCAATAATAAGTAGTACTTTTCTAAGTTTGTTTACACTTTACGTTTCATTTGGTAATGTTTTGGTCTTCAAAGGGACATAGTCTGTGTATGTATATGGATATGATGATTGACAGATGCTCTTACGGAAGAATGGCCACAGCTATGGCTCCAGAAGGAAGACCACTGTCTTCACCAGCTAGACTTTGGCATAACTGATGGACTGCAGCTTTGGCCATGCCGTACCCGAC
Organism: Paramisgurnus dabryanus; assembly: GCF_030506205.2. Classification (NCBI taxonomy): domain Eukaryota; kingdom Metazoa; phylum Chordata; class Actinopteri; order Cypriniformes; family Cobitidae; genus Paramisgurnus; species Paramisgurnus dabryanus. The sequence goes on from NC_133352.1 coordinate 27,862,510, forward strand.
CATACCTACAACCAGACAAAAACAGAGACGCACAGTTGTAACAAAACTTCTTTACACAATCAGCTCTACAGATGCGGCTCGCTAAAATCCCGAATATGGCACAATTGACTCGAGTGCATGCCAACTATACAATTTACCTAACAATGTGTCTCATGCAACAGCTGTTGCTCTGCGGTTTGGTCAATAATCATTTGTTGAGACGCCTCAAGCAGAGAATAAAATGGGATTGCTATTCAAAATAAGCAAAATGAATTTGTTCCTTTCTATGCGTTGAGAGATTTGTTTTTCACCTTCACGTAGAAAATGAAAGTAATAAAAAAGGTCATATCATGAGGAATTGAATTTGCCTTGATCTTATAAGATAAATAAATATTTTACTATGAATATACCACCTTAATAGGTCATATTGTTTTGTAAAAATCTGTGAGAATGTGATGTGGGCATGTTATCTATCAATGTAGTTGTGATTAGGTCTAAGAAGAGGGTTGAACATTGAATTTTACAGTTCAAAATTCATACATCATGTAAAAAAGTACATTATAAATGTCTTATAATAATATAAATGTCTATAATATAAATGTCTAATGCTATGCTTTTAAAGGAACAGTTCACCCAAAAGTGAAAATCTTGTAATTATTTACACACCCTGAAGTTGTTACAAACCTGTATAAATTTCTTTGTTTAAAGAAGATTTTTTTTCTCATTAAAATGGACTTTAATGGACCCCAACACTTAACAGTTTGTGACGAGCCAGCACGACGTCACGTAATTGCGTAATGACGTTGAAAGGTCATGTGTTACATATATGAAACGCACATTTACGAACCATTTTAAACGATAAACTGACACAAAGACATTAATTAGTATCATTCCACATACAACAACGTCGGAACGGTCCTCTTTCTCCACACTTGTAAACACTGGGGCATAGTTTCGCATACGTCCTCCGTGACCTCTTGACGTGATGATGTATTGCGTGAGGTCGCGCTGGCAGGGCCCACGACCGGAGGAAGATGAGAAGTTGTGGTTTAAAAGTGATTTTTTTTACAATCGTTTTGCTAGATAAGACCCTTATGCCTCGTTTGAGATCGTTTAGAGTCCTTTGAAACTGCAATTTTAAACTGCATTAAAACTGTTAAGTGTTGGGGTCCATTAAAGTCCATTAAAATGAGAAAAATCCTGGAATGTTTTCCTCAAAAAACATAGTTTCTTCTCGACTGAACAAAAAAAGACATCAACATTTTGGATGACATGGTAGTGAGTAAATTATCTGGATTCTTTTAATAAAATTGACTAATCCTTTAACACTTCTAGTATATGTTGGCTGTATAACTAGAAAGCATTCGTTTTGGTTCCACCTCCCCCAAACCTCTGTATGTTTGTTTGCTTGGCATCTGGCATCAATATTCAGCAGACTTTATTTTATAAGAGGAGAAAAGCTGCACTTTTTCCCAGTATGATTTTTTTCTAAGCTACTAAAACGAATGACAGCTTTTTAAAACCACCATTCAAATTCACAGAGCCAATCAGAAAGAGGGGAGGAGTAGCCCCCATATTTCATCTTAGTGTTTTTTATAGCGCTTTAGTGCATTTAGTATTTTCCGGCAGTTTCAGTGACACTGAATGACCTTTCATGTTCAAGCTTGAATGAACATCGAGGGTCAGGGTGATCACATGTTCTGCTTCTCGAGATACGGCTTAAGTTTGGTATGTCAGATATCCAGACTGACCCTCAGAAACGGTTAACTTACTTTAGTCTAACCCAGGTTCAGACTTCAGATTTCATTTATTCTACCAACATTTAAACTTTAGAAGAAGAGTTTCAAAGAGCAAAAACAACTTCAATGAAAAAAATAGCATAATAAGAAAAAACAATAAAAATTTTACAAAATCACTTAGGCAACATTACATCTTACTATCAAATACTACTGATATTACTATTAAATTACTAACATTGCCTGAAGAACCTCTGTAAAAAATCATGTTGCTGATGCTCAACTTGTAACGCATGATGCTACTGTAGCAATGCTGAGGTCATGGGTCCGATTCCCATGGAAATGCACATACATGTATTGACTAAATGCATAGCTTGAATGCACAAGTTGTTAAAGGATTAGTCCACTTTCTTAAAAAAAAATCCAGATAATTTACTCACCACCATGAAATCCAAAATGTTGATGTCTTTCTTTGTTCAATCGAGAAGACATTATGTTTTTTTTTAAGAAAACATTCCAGTATTTTTCTCATTTTAATGGACCCCAACACTTATTAGTTTTCATGCAGTTTAAAATAGCAGTTTCAAAGGACTCTAAATGATCCCAAACAAGGCATAAGGGTCTTATCTAGCAAAACCAGTCATTTTTGGCAAGAAAAAAAATATATGCACTTTTAAACCACAACTTCTCGTCTTCCTCCAGTCCTATGACGCGCCAGTGTGACCTCACGTAATGGCGTAATGACGTCAGAATGTCACGTGTTACATATATGAAACGCACATTTGCAGACCATTTTAAACACTAAACTGACACAAAGACTTAATTAGTATCATTCCACATACAACAATGTTGGAATGGTCCTCTTTTTCCACACTTGTAAACACTGGGGCGTAGTTTCGCATACTCATCCGTGACCTTTCGACGTCATTACGCAATTACGTGAGGTCGCGCTGATGCGTCACAGGACCGGGAAAAAGACGAGAAGTTGTGGTTTAAAAGTAAACATATTTTTTATCGTTTCACTAAGTAAGACCCTTATGCCTCGTTTGGGATAGTTTAGAGTCTTTTGAAACTGCAATTTTAAACTGCATTAAAACTGTTAAGTGTTGGGGTCCATTAAAATGAGAACAATCCTGGAATGTTTTCCTCAAAAAACATAATTTCTTCTCGACTGAACAAAGAAAGACATCAACATTTTGGATGACATGGTGGTGAGTAAATTATCTGGATTTTTTTTAAGATAATGGACTGATCCTTTAAGTAAATTTGGACATAAATTGAATGTAAATGTATTTCAGAAGAGGACCCAGTTGGCTACTTAACCACTTTCATTACGGTCACAGCTTACACAGCATATCGTGTGTTTCAATGCAGTCACTAGAATAACTGATTTTTGAAGTTTCAGCATAAAGTGTGACTAGCACACAATGCTGATCTTTTGCAGTTGTAAGCTGACAGCCCCATCGAAAATGTTTACTTGTAAAGATCACTGTTTTAACAGAATACATCAAACACCTCAACAAAAGGTTCCCTTTCATATCCTAACAAAACTGTGTTTAACACTGCAGGGCATTTCCTGTCTAAATCAGTTCTGTGTGTACGAATACAAACTCGAAAACACAGACCACATGTGCTTTAATCTTCCAAAAACCTGCTGATTCATGCTCCCTCCCCTGGCCTCTCAGCCAATCAGAGCAGGGTGCTGATGTGGAGGGTTTGTTTTGTGCTCTATTGAGTATTGTCACTAACTACATTATCACCCCGTGTATTGGCTGGGCTATGAAAAGGTTTGAGAGAAAAGGCAATAGGGGAAACTTATGAAGTACAATAAACATGACAGACAATTTACTCTCAGTGGTTGTGAAAAATGCCTTTTATCTACTTTAGGGAAAATGCCATTTTTTTCAGTTTTACACAATCAACATCACATTGTGAAGTGTCTTCAGGCAAACCAATGCTGTAATTGAATTTAAAAATATATAAGGGAACGCTTATTTGATAAAGCTCAGTGCTCACAACAATGTATCCATTCAATTACAAATCAATGTTTTGTTGTTCCAGTGGAAGCCAAAACACAATGAATATACTTTAAAGCGGGTGATAGGAGATCTCAAGAGTATACGAATGGATGCTCTTACCAGGAGTGCCGGCCAGTGAGGCCTTTGCTCCAGAGAGGGTCAGCAGGCCCCCTGGTTTCAGATGCAGAGAGGCAAGATGACTGGAAATGGTGGAGGTCCAGACACTCTGTTTCCACATCATATCGGTATTCTTATACAAGTCTAAAGAAAGAGAGAGAGAGGTGAAGAAAATGAGAGATAGGATGAGAGGGAGGACGGACACTATTCTGGCCAAACAAATGAACTCTATAGATGTGCTATGATTTACACCCCAACAAGTCCTCGTACCTTTCGAGCTGCAGTTTCCTCCAGCCCATCCTCCAGCCACACAAACAATAGCATCAACTTTGTGGTCCCCTAGCAACTTGGCTACATCCGACGTCACCTGCGTCAAAACACATCATTGATGAGACACGGCCCAGTTTCAATGCTAACTTTTTACAATGTAGTCTGGGAAAAGCATAAACAGTCATATAACAAATTTACCTGCATCCAAATTTGCACACTAAAATAGTATTCAAAATTACACTATGTCCCAAATCGTATTGATTTCAGTAACAGCTGAATATTGCCCACCGTGTCATTTGACTTGAGTAGGACAGCTACTAAACTGTGTCACACAACTAAGGCTGCTATAAATAACATTTAACGTCAATGGCAGACACAATAAATGAAGAAAGATTGGTTGTCCAGGAGAATGGATAAGGAAATTAAACGGTAAATGGAAAGAAAACGGCGTTGACAGCGTGACAGGAGGATATCTAATAAGCCGTTTGTTGATGGACGCACGGCTGGATGACGTCAAGCGATTGGCTCCACCCACCTGTGCTGCTTGATCAGTAAATGAGTCGCAGAGCTTCACCAGGACGTTAGCGGTCGCTTCTTCATTCGCTCCGATGTCGATACTGGCAACCCACTTATTTGTAAAAAGAAAATGTTAGTTATATAAATGCGTAAAACATCACAAATGTCATCTAACACAACTGCGCTAAAGCATAAGCAGAGGTGCCGGTTAGTGTCGCGTCAACAGGTGTCAGTTTGAGCTCACGAACTCATAGAGTGTCCATAGGCTACGAAAGTAAGAATGAAGGATGTTCTCTGCTTACCCAGCCTTTCGATTTGAAATAATGCACACATGTCGACCCGAGAGCACCCTTTCCTCCGTAAACCAGGACACGGTTCGCAGCTGCCATCGCTATTCTTCGGTGTGAAACGCTTCGGCGAGGATGATGAGTGTACTCTCAGCTCAGTGACACGAGATGAGAGAGAGAGAGAGAGAGAGAGAGAGAGAGAGAGAGAGAGAGAGAGAGAGAGAGAGAGAGAGAGAGAGAGAGAGAGAGAGAGAGAGAGAGAGAGAGAGAGAGAGAGAATGGGTGGGTGGGTGGGTGGGTGGTTTACAAACGCGCTTGTTTAGCAGGCAATGATTGGTTCAAGTGGTTTTCCTCCCTAAACGTGGAATAAATCAAGGCATACCTTTGAAAAAAATGAAACTAAAACTTGCTTTTTTACAATCCTTATTTATAACTAATGTACGCCCCATTCAAAATGAATAGAGAAAAGTTGTTTCTCTAACATGCCCCTCTGCCAAGTTCATTTAAATATTTTAACCAAATATTTGTAAAACCTTTAAGTTGCATTTTAATAAACCTACAACTGAACTATTTTAGTATTATTAGTATATTTATGGTATCTAAATGATCTACGTTATGCCATGTAGATTGTCAAGTACAAAGTTCACTTATCTTTTATGCCAAGTCATGGTGATATCACTTTTACATGGCTTGTTGTAGCCTACAAGGTCAAAATAATAAAAAGTAATAATGGTACAAATAAGCAACTCTAGAACACTTTACTGTTAAAAATAAGAGTGATCAAATTTTGTGGTATTTTGTTAGTACTGTCTTAAACAAGCTTTTTCACATACTGTAACAGATGTTTACAAATAGTCCACCATTAAATTTACAAAAAGGCAATGATGCTGAATGTCCAAATTGTGAGAAAAAAATGTCAAAATTAGCCCTAGCTGTCACTGGGGCTGTAGCCTTTCAAAAACAACACGTTTGTATGTTTTTTAGTTCATATTAGGACCTTAAAAGTACATATTGATACCAAATGTATATTCTGTACTTAAATCGTATACCATTTTAAAGGGTACTGCCCCAGTGCCAGCTTGGGACCATTTTTTTTTGACAGTGCATGGTTACATCATACAACAAGTTTTTTTAGAAAATCTGTTATTATTGTGGAAGATGCAAATATATGTTACTTGTACAACCCCAAAACAGAAAAAGTTGGGACACTGTGGAAATTGTGAGTAAAAAAGGAATGGAATAATTTACAAATCTCATAAACTTATATTTTATTCACAATATAATATAGATAACAAATCAAATGTTGAAAGTGATACATTTTGAAATGTCATGCCAAATATTGGTTCATTTTGTATTTCATGAGAGCTACACATTCCAAAAAAAGTTGGGACAGGCAGCAATAAGAGGCCGGAAAAGTTAAATGTACATATAAGGAACAGCTGGATGAGGACCAATGTTTAGGAATGGGAATGTTGTCCTATTCTTGTCTAATACAGACTTCTAGTTGCTCAACTGTCTTAGGTCTTCTTTGTTGCATCTTCCTCTTTATGATGCACCAAATGTTTTCTGTGGATGACAGATCTTGACTGCAGGCTGGCCGTTTCAGTACCCGGATCCTTCTTCTACGCAGTCTTGACATTGTAATTGATGCAGTATGTGGTCTGGCATTGTCATGTTGGAAAATGCAAGGTCTTCCCTGAAAGAGATGACGTCTGAATGGGATCATATGGATCTAGAACTTGGATAAACCTTTCAGCACTGATGGTGACTTTCCGGATGTGTAAGCTGCCCATGCCACACGCACTCATGCAACCCCAAACCATCAGAGATGCAGGCTTCTGAAATGAGCGCCAATAACAACTTGGGTTGTCATTGTCCTCTGTAGTCCGGATGAAATTGTGTCCCAGTTTTCCAAAAAGAACTTAAAATTTTGATTCGTTAGGCCACAGAACAGTTTTTCACTTTGCCACAGTCCATTTTAAATGATCCTTGCCCAGGGAAAATGCCTGTGCTTCTGGGTCATGTTTAGATATGGCTTCTTTTTTGACCCACAGAGTTTTAGCTGGCAACAGCGAATGACACGGTGGATTGTGTTCACCAACAATGTTTTCTGGAAGTATTCCTGACCCCATGTTGTGATTTCCATTACAGTAGCATTCCTGTATGTGATGCAGTGCCATCTAAGAGCCCGAAGATCACGGGCATCAAGTATGGTTTTCCGGCCTTGACCCTTACGCACAGAGATTGTTCCAGATTCTCTGAATCTTTGGATGATATTATGCACTGTAGATGATGATAACTTCAAACTCTTTGCAGTTTTCTCTGAGAAACTCAGAAAACTATTTTTCGCTGCAGCATTGGGGGAATTGGGGATTCTCTGCCCATCTTGACTTCTGACAGACACTGCCACTCTGAGAGGCTTTTTTATACCCAATCATGTTGCCAATGACGTAATAAGTTGCAAATTGGTCCTTCAACTGTTCCTTATATGTACATTTAAATTTTCTGGCCTCTTATTGCTACCTGTCCCAACTTTTTTTGGAATGTGTAGCTCTCATGAAATCCAAAATGAGCCAGTATTTGGCATGACATTTCAAAATATCTTACTTTCAACATTTGATATGTTACTTATATTCTACTGTGAATAAAATATAAGTTTATGAGATTTGTAAATTATTCCATTACTTTTTTACTCACAATTTCTACAGTGTCCCAACTTTTTCTGTTTTGGGGTTGTAATAACTTGTTCAGGGCGGTACTAAATAAAAAATTAACTGTAACAAATACTGTATGACCCCCTTTTATTTTCTTAAATACATTTTGCAGATTCTGCAAGGGTTACTTATAAGCTCAACTATATTTCCACCTTAAAATATTTTCAGGAGGATGCCTGCCTATAAATTTTATAAACTTTATCAATATTGCATGAACCTTAAGTTTCAGAGTTCCACATATTTCTGGATTAACATCCTTGTTTTTCCTGGAGCAACATTCCTGACCATCAATCAGATATAAGGGTTAGGCTTATGGGCTTGGGGCTTGTAAACCATGTATTAACTTATTAGTTCCCTCTAGTTGAGCTATTATAATTATGGTTAGGAATGGGTTTAAAATATTTCATAAACAGTTGTTTCAATAACAGATTATGTCCCGGAAGGACGCCTTTCTCTGAAAAATCAGGATGTGCAACATAACACTGACCCCACTGCAATCACCTAATTCCAGTATTTAAAAAGTTTCCCATTAAGTTTGCTTGCATTTTTTTTGTGGCCTTGTGACCATCAAACATACAACAGTGGAATGGATCAAAGCACCTGAAGAAAAAGACAGAAGATAAAAACCACCAGACCCATGATCACAACAGAGGTACTGTAAAGAATGGGGATGAGCATGCATGGAATGAATGTTGTTGTTACTTACTGGACATTAAAGTTACACAACACTCCTTATGTGTTGTTAACTTCAGTTTGTTCTGAATGTGTACAATTTAGCCTATTGCACAAATTTAATCTCATTTACATTTATCTTACTGCTTGAAAACCAAAAATCTCCCTTTTTCACCACAAGAGAGCAGCACAATACCATGAAGAAGCTCACATAAGTGAAACCTCTGCACATGTTCTTCTGAGACAAACCTACAAATGCAACTGTTAGATTGATTTTAACTGTGTAAATCCATAAGCAAAATGTGTACTGCACTGTATACAGTATATATTAATATACATTGTACAATACATGTGTTGGGCACTATACTTTACATTATGTGGTGCAGCCAGATGTTTGTGACAAGGTTCACCTAATCTAATTCTCTGCACTTTTTACACATGGACAGATGTTGTTGCAGCATCTTCAAAAGAGAAGCCGATTCCTGGCTTCAGATGCAGGGAATCTGGATGACTTCAATGCCTTGTGGTGTGATCTCAACGGGATGAATAGCTCAGTTATTAAACCCAAGGGAAGCATCTGTTTGAACTCATGCATTTTAATTTTCATTAAAAACCATCTTCAAGCTCGGCATGCCCCCTTAGTGAGTGATAAATACTGAATGTATTGTGTTTTTGACAATGACAACAAACACACTGCATAATGTGACTTCTGAATGAGAGCCATTGTTTTAGTATGTGTATAAATTGCTTATCCACAACTGTGATAACTACTATATTAGTTAAACTATATCACTACACTCTTTAACTATATCAGACTTTTACTGTGGTTAACACAGTAATTACACATTACATACATTATAGCTTAATTACTTACTAATAAAAATTGTATCTTCCAATTAGAAAAGTGTGGAAATTGTTATGCAAATGAGATTATCAAATTGTCTAATTTAAATGATCATTAAGTAAAGAGTAAATATAAACCTAATAAGCATTCAGAAAATAATTTTATTCAACATTCTGATGCTGTTTGTGACAAGTATCAGGGTTTATGCATTATTATTAGTAAAGCTCAGAGGCAAAGTTTATATAAGCGAATCTGAATTGTCATGGGATTTGATCTGCTTGTCTTTGTCGTATCTGTGGCCGTCTTCATTTGTCTTATTGCATTATCAGGCTCATCGCTTGCTGTCATGCCTGATAATAAGATGTCATGGCTGACAGTCATGCCACGGTGCGACTGAAATTTGATGAATTCAATCTAGCCAGACACCCACTGTAAATCTAAATGTCACATGGACAATTTCTAATCAGAGACTATGTGAAATCTTCACATATTTATCCCATCAAATCTTATATTCGAAATTATTTTCTGTTTATGAATGAGCTCACAAGCATTAATTTTCCAGCAGATATGATGATCATAAAAAGCCATGACTGCTTAACAAAAAAATTACATAAAAGTTTTACAAAAATTATAATGGGGTGTTGATCTAAGTTTACGCATCAATCAGAAATATACTAAAATAGAGAGACACAAAAAATCGGCAAGGGGTCTAACACTTTATAGTACATACTGTGCATTGCTCTCACTTATTTTTAAGTGAGTAGGGTTTAAGAAGAATCTAGCTTTGAGAAATAATTCTTTCTAGAGATTTACAGCATATCTCTTTAAAGCTCACTCGTACAGAAAAACTTTAACAAGTGAAGTTAGAAAAAAACCACATCATGGACATCTCACACTCTTCAGTCTTTCTGGAACCTATTGACACATTGGCCTCATGCTGCGTCACAGTAGCAACACACAGTCAAGTAAAACATTTCAGTGTTTCATATGGTGGTTATAATCGACCTCCTATCTTAAGAGTTTTCTATAGCACACGAATGGTTGTTAGATTACAATGAACTTGTAGAAAGAGGTCTGCAATCTCTAGCTGTGTGCAGTCTTAATGGAGCATAAAAAGAAAAAAGAAGATACAATAATAAAAAACAAGATTTTTGTCTGGTGCATCTTAACAGAGACATCGGCTTATTCCACCCCTGCTGTTTTCTAGTGTACATAGCCCAAAGCCTACAACAACTTTTGCTGCTTGAGTAAACAGTGTTTTTATTGTGTACTTTAGGAAGTAAAATTTCTCCTACTTTAATGCTGAACTTTATCTTTTAAAATGCTTTAAGGATTTCTATTGGATGTGGAAACATGATTTACAGTTTAAGTGATAGACGCAACGGTGTTAACGCTAAGGATTAAGCTAATCTACAGCGGTTAAGTAGAACCCGGATTTTATAACACTTTGCAAATCTCAGATTCATTCCTAAATGATTTTTTAATTGGTCCACTTCTGTGAAATTTAGGAGAACGTTATGTCCTCCTATCTGACACTGTCCTTGCTGAACAGCCCCCTTATTGCATACAGGCAGAGTGTTCATTAAATTCATAAGTGTCATGGAACAGGTTGGTCAAATGAGGCCAGGAGTTTGACAGATTTAATGAGTCTGCTGGCAAACGGTGAGATGAGGTGGAGAGAATCTGAACCTGAGCTGATTCATTCAGTGCCCACTGTCATTCATTTTAATGGGGAATTAAATTAGACTGGCAGACAATAGGCAACACAATGGAAACAGTGTTGTTTATGATCATCATCTCGCACAGGAAGCAAAACACTGTGTGTGTGCAATCTGCAGGGCGTATAAACTTAGATGCCTTTAAAATCTAGGTGGCATTAAAAATCTATGCTTCAATCCACAAAAATGCAAATAAACTCAAAACAGAGCTTTTAGAGAATACAAAAATACTCAAACATTGGTGAAGGGTAATAGGCTTTATGCCCAGCTGCACTACTTCCTGAACTTCAGCCAGCTCCTTGTTTCCTGTCTGCCATTATTGGACAAACTGATTAATCCAGGTGTGCCTGACCTCAGTAGTCACAAACAAACGGATTAATCCAGGTGTGCCTGATCTCAGTAGTCACAACAACAATAATCAGACACACCTGGATTAATCAGTTTGTCCAATAATGGCAGACAGGAAACAAGGAGGTGGCTGAAGTTCAGGAAGTAGTGCAGCTGGGCATAAAGCCTATTGACTTTAACCCAATAATTTATAATGGAAAAAAATATTTAAATAAATAATGCTCATTACTTTTACATTTTGGGGAGTATGTGTTGTTTAGCATCAAATGTGAAAACTTAGTGATTTACTGTTTTAAATAAAATCATCCTATAATGTAAAGAACATTCTGTGAAAATATATGAGATTTAATATTGACTAAGCAAGGTAATGACAAAGTTTGAAATTAAAGTGAAATCAAAGACTGAATCCAACTTTGATGCTCCAAATCTCAGAATTAGATTATGAGATTTTAGTCTTTGTGGATTTTACAGAAAGAAGTCTTGTGAATATGAAAATATTGAACCCATCCCCATACTATACTGTAATCATTTATAAGTCATAATGAAAAGTCTGTGGTATTTTTCTGGTGATTTAAAGACATTTATGCCCCGTGTCCCTTTCAACAGGCAAAAGAAGAGACGAGGCAGCTGCCGAAGTGCTGACATTTCTAGGAAGCAGTCTAACCTGTGGCATCTCCACACTTGGCCGGTGGGTTGAACACAGAGGGAGATGGATCTGGGAGGCAATTAGAGTTGACGTTCTCTGATGTTTGCCTGGCACGGATTGCACACCTCTGCAGGTGCTCTTCCCTGGAGAAAGGTTATAAAGCAAGTCAAACTTACTTCTTAATTCACTCCTGCTATAGGCTTATCTGTACTCTAGTGGATACCATTGAACCTTATAATAAACATGTCAGTGTTTATTGTCCATGCTTGTCCATATAGTGCCTGTGGTTTTCTGCAAGGGCTTGCTTAGGAAAAAGATATGTGATAAATTTAAACCATACGAACCTTACAGTGCAACAGCAGGGATATTGCATCCATTGAAGCCAAATTCAGGCAGACTTTAAAAAAAAACTTAATCATTAATCTCAGAGCTTAACAAATTGTAAGGTACATTCCTTCATGCCCCCTTTATAAAAAAATCATCACACAAAACATTCTTAAACTTAGAATTTTATTAAACAAAATTAAATGATACAATTGTGCTGTTGGTTGGTAGCTTTATTTGTCTGACGTTTAATTACAGAGAATTTATGATAAATTAATGTATTTAATTAAATGGCATAAAACTGGATCATTCCCCCAGTTTAAGAACCACTGTTTTACCCTATTAAAATATATAGTAACATGTATCTCAGTGGCGGCCGGTGACTTCTTTTTTCGAGTGTGCACAATGCGAATTTCGTCACAACATGTATGTAGCCCGTCATGTGTGTGGTTCGTCATTTCAAAATATGTGTTTGGCACGTTTAGTGATCCTATGTGCATCATGTGTCAAAATAAGAGCTCGTTGCAGACGCGTCTAAAGGGTTTATGATAAAAGAGACGCTCTCATTTGCCAGATACTCACATAATCTCATGCGTAATCAGAGTTTACTGTTAAGGGAGTGTCTTCAGTGTATTTTGTGAACGTGAGCGTCTCTTTTATCATAAACGGTTTTGACGCGTGTGCAGCAGGCACTTTTTTGACAAAACACATGATGTCACATGGTTCACATGACGCAACAAACACATATTTTGGAGACGGTTCTCCAAAAAATAATGACCTCATAGGTTGTAAAGTGATGTATTAAGGGATTAGTGTCCTTTAGCGGCAGTGGCTTATACAACCTGTTGTTATGTTTTAAGTACATTTTTAAAAAGCTGTGACTGTTTTGTATGCTATGTTTATATAATATAATAAATAAATGGGTATGTTATTTGCCCTAAATGCCTGAATAGTGTAATGTGTATTAAATTCCAATTAATCCTGGTGATTTAAATTGAAAATCTTATCCCAGTACATAAGTATACCCCAAAATATCATTTTATACCCTAATATATTAAGTTTCGCTTGCTGCCGGTAGATGCGCTAATTTAGTAAATGCGGACATAAAGAGCCTTTTACTGTTTTTACAATGATAACGTAGCATATGCGCGCGCATATTGGCAACGGAAGTACGGCAAGAATAAGCAGTGAAACAACACAGACAGAGAAAGTTATTTTTAAAAATGAACTTTATCAACTTTTTCAACACAGCTACCAGATCTGTGTACTATAGTGGAGTGGATAATAGACGTTAGCAGATGGCCAGATATAAAGTGCCAGATACATATATATTAGTATTATATATTAGTGCAACCAAACGCAACAACCAGATGTTTTGATGAAACCGTTTTGATAAACTTTCTGAGTTGCTAACACGTTAGAACCACTGGGGAACAACACCACTTCTGTTGCCAAAATGCGCGCGCAGATTATTTGATCACGTGGGCTGTAAAAGGGTCTATTTGGTGAAATGGAAAACCGACCAAAGCAGTCATATGGATTGGAGGATATATTGACTACATATTTTGCTTTACATGCAGATAAGAACATACCATCAACAAAGGATTTTTGTCCAAAGATAAAAACGTTTATGCAACGCAGTTGAAACTGCTCAACAGAGATTATAACACAACATTATGATTTTCTGTAAAGCTTGAAACTATATTACAAGGTTTCAGTTACAAATTAATGTGATTTAACCAACTGTCTACCTACTTAAGAGTTTTTACCTTCAGTTTTGTTTTGTATCATCAGACACATCTTGCAGTTCTGGCTCGTGGAGTTTCATCTCAGAGCTTGGTCAGTTTTGGTCCACTGGAGCTTCACTGAACAGATCAATGGCTTCAGCCTTCAGCTTCTACAGTTCTTTCATCCTGAGAAGACAGAAACATCTCTCTCCACGCAGCTGGAGCTGAGCTCATTGCTTTGAGTGGCCATTGATGGGCACATGAATAGACCTATACCTATACCTCCCCTCGAAAAATCTATTCTGCCTTAAAAATCCTTGAAACATTCTTGATAAAACATTGCATATGTGAACATGCTTTTGATCTACCTATACATTGCAACATACAATAAGGGAATTACACTCAATTCGAGTTAATTTGCTTAAGGAGGTTATTTAATATACAGGTTTCTCCATGTTTTTGTCTATACTTAAGCCATGGTCACTTGGAGTTGGGGTTAGAATTGGGGTTTGGGTTAGAATGTCATTTTTATATAACAAAAAGTTGTTCTAACCCTAAACCCAAGCGAAAATGTAAAAAAATTGAGAAACCAATAAATAAAACGACAAAAAAAAGATGCGCCGTTTAAAGGACAAGTTCGGTATTTTAGACTTAAAGCCCTGTTTTCAGATCATTTATGGTGAAATAGAATGGTTTTGACTGAAATTTCGACATTTGCGGCTGCCCTGAGAATTTTCGCGTGTTTGTGTTTCAGCTCAGACCTCTACAATGGGTTTAATGGTGCACTGGAACAATCCTTCCTAAAATGCATTAAACTTTCGTTTACAAAGATGTGAAACTCACCGAGTGGTCAGGGGTGTTCACTGGTATGCTCACACAAAAATCGCTCCAAAAGACGCATTCCAACAGGTTTTATCGTAGTTTTTACCACCTCCATTGACATGTATTAGATGTGCTGTGAGGTACGGTATTACTCCGCGCCGGGAACTTTGTTTCTATTCTTGCAATTGGCAAAGGCGGATTAGCGCCACCACCTGGGCTGGAGTGTCTATTATTCAAACGGAAAAATGTATGGGTGTGAGGCGTTTGGAAAAATAGGTCCACAAGTTAACAACGAATGCTAAAACAGCTGTTGGAAAGCATCTTTTGCAGCGATTGTTGTGTGAGCATACCAGTGAACACCCCTGACCACTCGGTGAGTTTCACGTCTTTGTAAACGAAAGTTTAATGCATTTTAGGAAAGATTGTTCCAGAGCACCATTAAACCCATTGTAGAGGTGTGAGATGAAACACAAACACGCGAAAATTCTCAGGGCAGCCGCAAATGTCGAAATTTCAGTCAAAACCATTCTATTTCACCATAAACAATCTGAAAACAGGGCTTTAAGTCTAAAATACCGAACTTGTCCTTTAAGTGAATGGGAAGGACTGGCTTATCATATGCACACCAAAGTGGAATTTGGCATATGTATTGCAAGATTTTCACACTTTGTGCTATTTAAACGCAACTCTGTGAAACTGGGTTGGTCAAATAGGGGAAAAACCCAATCGGTTGGAGTGCAGTTTAACCTATTTTGGGTCAGCCTGTGATATTAAAACATAACTTTCAAAAACACAAATCGTAATTTTTTGATAGATGCTGAAGAATACAATATGGACATATTTAAAACATTTAATTGTAGCATTATTACATTTTTACAGCTACAAAATATAAAATCTAAAAGAAAAAAAACATTACAAAAATAACATAAATATTTTTTTAATATGAAGGAATTTTCCGCATTGTTTTTATCTACAGCTGTTTTAAATTTTGCACTTAAATGAATTGTGATTAAGGGTTAAAGTGTCTTTAAAATTAACTGATAATGGCAGTAAATTACCAGTAAATTTCCATTATTATTGTTTTAACAGTGTACAGAAAATGTTTGCTTTTAGCTTTAGTGTCTATAAATGTAATTTATGTAAATTATGTTTAAAATATGATTAACAGCAATAAGCTGACCTATATGTCTCACAGGACATGAAAACTCAGGAGATAGGAATTCTGAAAGGTTGAATGTTTTGAAATGTGAGTCTCGTAACCTTTTCTGTTTTTAAAGGTGCTGTAAAGGTTTTTTTAATACCATGCATATAATGTCTTTACCACCTGACAGGTAGGTGTCTTGAGATATCACACCTGTCTCAGTGCCAGTCTAAAACTTTGAAATGCAGAAAAAAGGTCAGGGAGATGGCCTGCGCTTTTTAGCAGATCGATAAACTGGCCAGTTAGAAACCCCCTCAGTCTTTTCATCATTTTGAAGGAATGGGATCACTGACATCAGGTTGCAGTGCAGGATCTTGAAGAGAAACCTGTGGTTTAGCAAAACTGTATAAATGACTGAAATAACTTGCAGTGTTTTTAACACAATGTAATTGAACTTAAAACTATCTTAAAAGTGTTAGAAAAACCCTAAAAAGAAATTATTAGTAATACAATACAACACAAAGCGAGAGAGTTGAATTCTGACAATTATAGTACAACATACAGTATTAAGTAAAGAAATGAACTATGAAGATATTGGCCCAATGAAAATCAAAAATGGCTAAACGTAAAATTATTTTCTTGTATTCTAGCAATAATACATCTGAGATGAGTCACACACACATTCTGTATGCATAAAAATAACTCAAGGTTTTAAAGATAAATATCTGATTTGTTTTGGTTGTGACATTGTGACAAATTTTACAGTATTTCATTAAAATATTATTATGTTCTTGACACAATTTGTGCCTAATACAGTTCATTTATTTGCAAAAGCAAAATAGCAGCTGGTGTAAACAAGCACGATTGATCTTCTGATACTTAAAGTTGCTCTGTTCAGCTAACTGTAGCATGCACGGTTCCATTCAAAGCATTTGATAATGATTCAAAAGCTCTTTTTGAGCAATTTATTTATTTAATCCCCCAAGCATTCTTCCTTTGA
Source organism: Paramisgurnus dabryanus (assembly GCF_030506205.2). Taxonomy (NCBI): domain Eukaryota; kingdom Metazoa; phylum Chordata; class Actinopteri; order Cypriniformes; family Cobitidae; genus Paramisgurnus; species Paramisgurnus dabryanus. The sequence continues at coordinate 27,879,389 of NC_133352.1, forward strand.
AACACTTGAAGCATAGAAATATGCTCTTAGATCTATTTAAAAGCTCTGTTTCCATTTACTTCTCAGTCCATGCAGAGTGCAAGGCAGATTCAGGCTATTTCAAACCCTTCAGCCAGTTAAACTACTACATCACCCAAAAGTGCACCTAAGTACAGTACAACCAACAAAGGTATTTTGACCTTAATGTTAAAATAACAAAAAAACATCACAGCGTGAGCGTCACCCTTTCGTCTTAGCTCCTGTTTTGTCTGTTTTTGTAGATGTGTTTTTGTAGGTCTGGTACTGGTTGGCTCACTTTAGTATCTCACTGGACTTTGATGATGTTTTTCTTTTTGTAATGTTGAATGATGTGAAGGCAGATCTATAAAGCACACCAGCACCACTTTGAAGCCAAAGTCGTGAGTTTTTTTTTTAAAGATTCATCATACTTCAGACAGGGTTTGGTGGTTTTTAATTAACTGAGATGTCTCAATCAATCCCTATGTTCTTTGCTTTTATCATTTTGCCCTACCCCTGTGTATCAAGCTATATGACATGCGTTTGCTTTATTCTAGGTCACTGTGCTCCTGCATATTTCAAAGTGAGTTTTATTTTATTTTATACTTATCATTTTCATTTTGAATCAATTGTATACAGTTTTTTATTTTGCTAACAGACAATTACAATATAAATAGATGAGAAATTAAATGGAAAATAAAAATACAAAGACCAACAAAGCATACATTACATCCAGTAAATTTGTGTATGTGTGTGTGTGTGCGTATAACTGTAAATGTAACTGGGTGTGAAAGTGGAAATATATGAATAAAGAAGCATGTAGGAAAGTACAACAGACATAATCAGAGTAAAAAAATTTAATGGATGAGGAGGGTGATATTAGCAATATTATTAATAATATAATAATGATAAATTCAATTAATATGAAATGACACCTATTTATATATTAGTAATAATAGTAATAATAAACATATAATAATAAACAAATAAACTCATTTCACATGAAATGAGGGGGAGGTTTAAGGATCAGGAAGAGGTAAAAAAATTATAATAATATTAGTAGTAATAGCAATAATTATTATAATTATAATAATCATAATAAAACAATGATAATGGTAATAATGAAACAGGCGCTAGTAGTAATGATAATAGTATACAATGAAATAGCAATGATGATGATAATAATAATAATAATAGTAATTTAATTAAAAATGACTTTAATTTGTAACACTAAAGGTAAAAAAACAACAAAAAATTACTTAAAGGGATAGTTCACCCAAAAATGACAATTCTGTCATCATTTACTGACTTTCATTATGTTACAAACCTGTATAAATGTCTTTGTTCTGATAAACACAAAGGAAGATATTTTGAGGAATGTTCGTAGTCTAACCGTTCATGAGCCCCATTCACTTTTATAGTATTCTTTTTTCCTACTATGGAAGTGAATGGGGTCCACGAATGGTTTGGTTACAAACATTTCTCAAAATATCTTTGTGTTCATCAGAACAGAGAAATTTAAAAGGGTTTGTGTTTGTGAGTGAGTAAATGATGACAGAATTTTTATTTTTGGGTGAACTATACTTTTAAATTGTTAACACAATCGAAACTTTATCAACTTAAAGTATTCACTTAAAATGAAAAATGCATGTAAAAGAAAAAAACTTTTAGTTGTTACCAATTGAAGTAATGTTTTTTTAAGTCAACCAAACTTTAATTTTTTACAGTTAAGCTCTAAAAGTGGTTCATTGAATCGTAATCAGAACCACTTTAAGTGCTATATTAGCCTGGCTAACACCAGACCAGTCTCATAGAAAATAAGAAGTGGTCTGGGAACCATATGCTCATTTTCTCGTGTTTGAGGTGGTTTACGAATGCCCAAAGCCGTTTATTGGGCGCTACGAATGTCTATCAAATGCGTCTAGCTCATAGCCAATCGTTACAATTATACCAGATGACGTATGTAGAGTGACATCAATTCAAAAGTAAACAACTTTTATCGGGAACGGGCAGGGCCGCCTTAACCTAATGTGAGGCCCTGGGGCTGAGAGGTTTTGGAGGCCCCCCATACCCTCAATTTATAGTCTCTTTTTTAAGTGTAGGCTAATATCTAGGTAATCTACATCACAAAATGCATTAGTTTCTTTCAATACATACAACAGTGAGTTTTCCCTCTTTGACCCAGAAAACACCATAATATCATTATTAACATATCACTGAGCCCACTTAAGCATTAACACAAGACAGTTTATTTAACAACCACACACAGCAACTTGTGGTGAAAATAAAACCAAAATGTATGAGAGTATATATGTTTATAAGCTTTATGTCTATAGTTTTTGGAATATACAAATTTGCAGAAAAATGCCACTATCTAACTAAATGCTCAGCACAGTTTTAAAAATATAAGAAGTTAAAGTTAGTTTTCAAGTGAAAATGCATTAATGTTAACAAAAGATAAGTCTTTAGACATAATCTTTTAATCAGTTATTTATTTTGTAGGCTATTGAAGATATAGTCTGCATTGTATTTAGTATTTATGCATACTACGCATGTAAAACGAACACATATGAAGATGCACAAAACAGACAGGGAACATACATGTACCGTATATAAGATCTTTAGATAAGGACATTATAAATATGAATGGTGCGATCAGGGGATGATCATTAGAGATGGTCTTGTCGCGCTTTGACTTGCACATTTACCGTTGCGTCGTCTTTCTAAACCAACAGATGTGTGTACTGTGAGCTAACATCGCGTCAAACCACATCGCAACAGCTGCGCACGCGTCACTGATATAAACGCGAGTAAACTTAAACTTTAAAACAACGAACAGCATTAATATGTTCGGGAACTCCTTTCTTTATTTGGCGGCACAGTATCTTGCGCAGAGTTGGAGAGACTTCTGCATGCCAGAGAAGGCACGAGCACAGAGCGAGCGCGCGCGCGAAAGAGAGAGAGACCTGCCCCTCAGTGCTTATTATGAAATTTCAGAAATTACTCTTTCATTTGTTGGTGGATTATTTCCCGTTTCTCTGTCACACTCAGTCTAACATGTAGGAATGCCAAGTTGAAAACGCGCACATTACGCGGAATAGAAAAATCTGTTACGTCTGATATTTTATTTCACGGTAAGTTACCACGGACCAATCAGCAGCCATGTAACAGTAAGAGTGATTGACAGATAACCTGACGAGTTACAAAACAATATGAACGTGAACTTGGGAGGCCCCTGAACTTGAGAGGCCCCTGGGCTTCAGCCCAGGTAAGCCCGTGCATTAAGGCGGCCTTGGGAACGGGTACGAGTGCAGCTGAAAGCTATGCAACTAAACCGTTAGCTGTATATTGATATTGAAAAGCAACACATTTTAGTGGCACTACGACAACCACGTACAGGCATAACGACAATTATATTAATAAATACCACTTACCATAAGTTAATTGTACTTCGTCGATAACGATGCCTAGCAGGTTGGTCCTATAAAACTCGGCGTTTATCATGTCTTGTCATATACAAACATCCTTCTTGGATATGAAATAGCCTAGTTTAACGCCAAAAGTTGCTCTTTTTTAAATAAACTTGCGTTTAAAACTACTTAGAACACTGTCTAAGGCTGCATTGAAAAGTAACTTCGCGTCTGTAGCCGCGTTATAACAAATAACCAAACACCTATTTCAGGGGCAAAAAAGGGCCAGAGTTTCCATGCTAGACTTGCAGCGTAAAAAAATTTGCTCACAAGGCAACATGATCAAACTAAACGATTACTAAATGTTGTAAAATATATTGCACAATTAACTAATGCATAAACTTAAGTAATGAATGGAACCATTGTGAAATGTTACCCATAATGACTGTTTAAGGTTTAACTGTGAAGCTACCAGAAGCCTAACTGCTAATAAACCCAGATCACACTCATTTCATGCTGATGGCAAATATTTTTGTTTATTCCCACCACAGCAAATTTGCCATGCTTTTGTCTTGGATTGATTTCTTAGCAGATTGGTCTGTATAGCCCACATACTGATTAAGCATTTTGCTGAGAGAAATCTGATTACAAGTGATTAACCACATAAGTATCACATAAACACATTCAATAATAAACTAATTAGGTAATAACTGGACTTGGCATTTGTACACTGCTGGCATGAGTGTGAAAGCTATTACGATAGTATATGAATAATGAAAGTGAAAAAAAACCCTGCTAAAATCATTCAGAACCTATGACCTAATTTGCCTTGTAACATATGTGTGACCACAATTAAACCTAAAATCTGTTAACAATTTATTTAGTTATAAAAATAAAGAGGAATAAAAAGTATTATGGTAATCCATTTTTAAAGGCTCTGAATGTATCGCCCAACGCCAGTACAGATCAGAGATTTTTGTGTCACATCATTCTGCACTTCAGCTTCTTAACAGATTCAATACTGTGAGGTAAACTAAGCCCTATTGGCCTTAGGGGTAGGAGCCACTCAATATGTCCCACCCTAACTTCCTGTTTTAATTGAAATTACGTCACACATTGAAGCTGCACATTTCAAGGCACTTCATTGAGTCTTTAAGAAAATGAATTTAATTCACACACATTTAAATTCATGATACAATGATCGCAATGAAACACGAATTAAAATACATTAAATGTGCATTAATTTGGGTCTTATTTACTCAATAGTGCCAGAATTGTGAAGCCCTTTTTTAAACTTACAGTACAATTACAATCTTACCTCACGTTCTGGCTTTAAAGGGTATAACTAAGAATTCAACAACATGCAGAGTTTCACATTAAATCAGATTCAAGATATGCCCTTTACTTATGTCATGAATGTGTTGCTTCAAAATTGCAAAAAAAGTAAAAAATAGCAGAGCTTGCATCCAGCGCTGATGGTTGATCATCTAACTATATAAGTGAACACTTGAAAAACGAGTCGTAGACCGATCGTTCTGAATAATGCCGGAGGCTCCTACAGAAACCAATGCCTCAAAGTGACTTGTTTACCACACAACTTCTGCCATAACAGCCCCATAAAACATGCTCTCAAACCAACCTCACAGTTGTATTCACAGCCTTTAAGAGACCCGTTCTCAATCCTAATAAATTCTTGGCCCTCATTTTAGTTCTGAAGAGACAAAGAAGCGGTTATTAATAGTCACATGTGCTGCTCAGCCTACGTAACCTTCAGTACTGGAATGTAATTTCTTCCTCTACATGCTGTTTTATTGATTTTTGTCAAGCTGAACTCCTCATATTCATCCGTGTCCTGTCTCATTTACCTGGGCCTTTAAGGTCTCCAAGCGATAAAATTGCATTTCTGAAAGAAATAGGTTTCATCCGCGCTTCTTTGCATTCATGATCAGGAACAGAACGTCTGGTATAGAAATTCAGGAATATGGTATATTGTGTGTAGACTGCACATACAGCTCAGCTCTTTGTTGCATTTTTATAGGGGCATTTTTCCAAAACATATATTTTGCACAGGATTTATATATGACATTGCAACAGACAGACAGTTAGAGAAACAACATATCGGGTGAAAAATAATCAAAACAAAACAAAAAATGAAAAACCCCAAAGGAAAAAGTTTAAATGATCGCACTCATGTCTTATTTAAGCAATATCGCTCGAGTACAGTAGCTCTATTCATGAATATCAGTCATGTGACCTTTTTAACGTCATTCCAGTTGCCTGCGGCCATCTTGAGTACATACCGAGTACCAGTAGGCTACTGACAAGCATTGGCTAGCTTGCTACGATTTATGGATTTCTTATCTTTTACTGTCTATGATTTTTACGGATCCGGGAAATGGCTATGAAAGACAACATTTTGCACATCGACTGTCATGAAAAGAAACGCTACTTTAAAAAATATCTTGGTTAGGGTGTGATGCCTACTCGATCCCTGATGCGTTCTTTTGAGTATTTTTACAACACTAAGAAGGCACGACACAACATGAAACTTTGCTCGAAGTATCACCTGGATCTCTACGCACGAACGCGAGCATTGAGAACATTGTTTGTGTACACAGAGTTTACTAAAAAGAAAGGTTTTGATCAACTGACTTTGGTTGTTTTGGTGTCCGCTCGCGACCTTTGCCAGACATAAAGAATCGATTTACGTATTAATGAATCTCCTTTTTCAACTAGAAGGTCAATATTGTTTTTCACTTGCGAAAAAACAACGAATTGTCCGTGCATTTATATGGAACTATGCTTTAGGAGCTATCCATCTTTATTCTCCTCCCTCCTTACGTCGCATTCGGAGATCGATACATCTTGACTGGGAAGATGGCGGCAAGCGGACGGCAAAACAATCAAAGTCAGTTGTTCAAACCTTCTTTTTAGTAAACTCTGTGTACACAAATAATGTTCTCAATGCTCGAGTTCACGACACAGGTGATACTTCGAGCAAAGTATGATGTTGTGTTGAGCCTTCTTAGTGTTGTAAAAATAGCGATTTTGATGCTCACAAGATATTGAAGGCATAGCTTCTAGTTCTTTTGCGACCACTTCAGGTACTCAAGATGGCGGAAGACAAGTTAGAGATGTGAGTGACGTCAGCTGATATTCATGAATATCATCACAGCTGTGATTAGGCCGAGGCAATATACTTTTGATTCCCATTTCACCTCTTCCCAGCTATGTGATATTCTACCGATTTCCTATTTCCCCTTAACCAGGTACGAGCACTCGCTTTATAACTGGACTTTATAACTGGACGTGTGTGTGAGTGACTCAAGTGTTTACTGTAGGAAGCTTCCTTTTTTAATACTAAAATGACCAGCAGGTTGCAGCGGAATGATACAAAACAGTGAAGCGGTTACTGTGGCATTATCAGTAGAATATCGCATAGCTGGGAAGAGCCAATCAGATTCGAGAACCAGAGAAAACTGTGGTATAAATATGTATAAATGCACATGTACAATGTTGCAGTATGGGCTTGAATATTTTATATGGTAGATGAGTGAGTGTGGTGGGGGGGGGGGCTTTTAATATTGTTGTGGACAGACCTTGATGTGGAAAAGTCTATAACCACTGTTATAGAGGCACTCAAATATGGCAGTAATATGCAATTGTAAAAAAACAATCTACAGTATTGCATCTGTTTAAAAAGACTCTTGTATGTCATCCAGAGTTGTAAAGAAAAAATGGTAATGAAACTTCTGTTTATCTTTTCTATCGCTGCATATGCCAAAGCAGTTTACAGTCATATCTATCTATCCATCCATTCATCCATCCATCCATCCATCCATCCATCCATCCATCCATCCATCCATCCATCCATCCATCTATCTATATATGCAATGGAAGACATCTTGAACGTCTAAACTAGTAAATAAAAGCTCTCAGCAGAGCGCTGACTGTTTCTGTGATTCCACACTGGGGGACTGAATGCTCTTCACAACACCATCTGTTAACCAAATTTCTCTTCTATCGCCACTTATCTGGCTGGTTGTTCCTCTCTCTCTCACTGGCAGACACAAACCAGTGCACTGTCCTGGTTTTCATTGATTGTCATTTGTAACATTTGCTCACTTTGAATTTGAATTTATTGAAAGGATAGCCCCTCATTTTCAAGGAGGTCCTAAAACACAAACAGAATAATACACTTTCTGCTACTTGGCTTTGCTACCAAGGCCATTTTTAGCAATTTAAAGCCTTTATTAAAGATTGGATTAGATTCAACATACTGTATGACTGTATGCATTGACGTCCTTGCCCTATTGAGTGGCAAACATTCAACACAATGGCTGGTTTTCATAGCGGCTGCTGCGAAAATGCCAGTGAACTGACTATTATCAGCTTAAATTGCTTAAGTGACCCTAACAACTTGCCAAACAACCAGTAGTCTGTGGACATTGGCATATGGCCAGACATTGCTTTTCCTGACATATATGTTTGTCTTGTCTAACACTATTAAACCATCCCACCTTTGTAGAACACAAGGCTCATCATAATGGATGTTTTTTTTAATGAATGCCCACTGACAAAACTTTGCAATTACACAGAATAAGAGTATTCATTGGTGTATTTTTATAGGATTTTTTATCCCAAAATTTTACATACCTGACATATGGCTACTACTACTGATTTACTTCTCTTTTGAGTGTTTTTTGCCGTCTGAGAAAAAGCCGATCCACATTTTTGTTGAATCTGTAAGCACAATCGATCACACAACTACTTTTCCCATTTAGACGCGTTTTTCACGCTATGCTAATGCTGTCGCTCAGACTTTTTCAAACTCAGACTTTTTTCACCAAAGGTGACGTCAGGATTAACACTGTTCATGTAAGCAGGTTAAGATTAAATTAATTAACATTGAAACAGTTTAATATGGAGAGCAGGGGCGTAGCCAGTAATGGGCCAGGGCGGCACTGGCCCGCCCACATAACTCCCTGGCCCGCCCAGGCAAGTTTAACCAAAATACATTTTTAGTTTATTTTTTATTATTCAAATGTATTTAATAAAATATATTAACATAAACCGGCTTTATTGTTGACTGGTGTGTGTTTAATTTGCTTTCTAAATAAAATGGAATTGTTGAAGCAAGTTGTAGGAAGCTTCCGAAACGTAATTGGTTGCTTGGTTGCTAGGAGTTCTGATAGATAGACTCTGTGGGGGGCGGCGGCCGGCGGGCTCTGGCAGTCTGCCAGCTAACTTTGCTAACTGCTTTTTTAGCTAATATTAACATTGCCACAATAATGGCTAAAGTTTCTTTAATGTGTTATTTAAAAAAGCAAGATTTGATGAAGAAGATACGCCACAATACAGCGCGTTACAACAATGCATTTAAAAAATAGACGTGTTATTTTTTTTTTTTTTTTTTTTGACTAATGCGCGCGACCAGCATCCACACAGGAAAAAGCTGCGGGTAAAATAGTAATGTCTGCGTCCCAAACAGCATACTTTCATACTATATAGTAGGCGAAAAGCACTACTTCTCGTACTCTTTGCCTACTATATAGTATGGAAGTAGGCGGTTTGGGACGCAGCGTATGTCTGTTTCCAGGTGCTGTATGCAGCGTGTTCATTCTTACTTTAATTTTGTATTTGACGCGTTTCTTAAAGAGCCGAATCTGGGAAGTTCGCGGCTGTATAAGCATTGACTAAAGTGGTCGCAATCAGGTCCGGTAGCGCCGCATACGCAAAATTCTGCGAATGAGAGCACTAAGTAAAAGCAACAGAAAGTTTCTATCGGTCTCCTGTGCTGCTTGAACCTCAGAAGTAAAGAGACTTTTAGAAATCTTGACAGTAAAATCCATTTCACCACACCAGCAATTACAAGGTAAGCTAACGTTGCTATGGTTACAGCCCATATACATAATAGATTGCTAGGCTATTCCTATGCTATCTACAGTTTTATTACAAACAGCAACCTAAACTACAACTTAACATTAATGTAGACTTAAACATGGTTATTTAAATAGTACATTTAAACATCACTGGTTAAAGTTTTTACCAGCCTTTGTATGGGAGCCTATATTCATTGTTTGGCAAAAAGCAGTGTTCCTCTGTTTGTCTGTGTTTTATATGTTAGTCTACATGTAATCCTTATGTACTGAAATGAGCTTTATTCCTTGAGGCCTGATCCTCCAATAGCACTTTTTGATAAGTTGTGTCAACCCAGTGCATGCCAGGTTTGTGCTGTGAATCTGAATTAAAAATGAATTAAAGAATAGAAATGAAAAGAGGTTGCATGTCTTGCCATGTTATTAGTCTATAGGTTGCATTATAGTGGGCTCTAGCTTTATTGTGTTTGGTATGTGTACCATCATTTACCAGACTTGTACCAGATCATTTGTCTATGTTTATGACTCTGACAGTCATTGTTACTGTTTTTTGCCATAAGTCTTCACTGTGCCTATTCAAAGCTCGAGGGCCAACACATAACTTCTAGATTTATAAGCATCAACTACATTTTAACATTTTATAATGCCTAGTCATACTTCTGTTATTTTGATGAAAGTAACTCAAAAGTAACGCAAAAGTAGTGTAACTCATTACAGTTCAGAGTCAGTAATATTGTAATGTAACTAATTACTTTCAAATCACAGTAATTTGTAATATATAATGTATTACACTTTGGAAGTAACTTGCCCAACACTGGTTGTTATTTATTTCAAACCGTGCTCTGCTGAGAGTTTTCGTCATTTCAATTTATTTTTAGCCTACTTTATTTCAGGTGAACTGTTTTTGCCTGGTTTGTTCAGCCTTTATTGAGCTCTGTTGGTTGAACATGTTTAGACAGTGTTTTATTATTGACTTTGCCAAAAATTGAAAAGTAAAGATGTCACTGTTTTTGCAGTTTGTCTATTGTTTTTTTCCACTCTAAGGTTTAATTATTATTTAAGTAATTTTATTCTGATAAACTATAGGCCCACTCACTTTTGCTCCGGCCCGCCCAAAATACAATTTCTGCCTACGCCCCTGATGGAGAGACACTGAACTTAAGGTAACGTTAGCACAAGCTATCTAACATTGTCTTATTTACCAGAGTCGAGACTGTTTTAGTACATAATGATTGTGATTAAATAAAAAATAAATAAATTAAATAATAAATAAATTAAAAATTACGTGACGGTAGTACAGATAAAACCATTGTTCCTTCGACTTACCTTAGAACAAATGTATAAATCCTTGTTGATCTGGACATAACTTGGAATTTTGCTCTGTCTTGTTTGGGTTTAGAAAATGGAATAAAATTAATTTTATAACCCATCCTCCCAAGATACCTTTAGTACCCCAAGCACATTGTTTTACCATTTTGGTAAATAAACACAAAAAATCCAAGTGTCTCTCGGCAAGTTGTGTTATAGTTAAGGAAATTGTTATTAATTTATTCATGTTTGCTGACACAAATTTCCGCTGTTTTTCTGGAGACGAATGTCTTTTTCGTCCTTCCCAGCACAAATTTCTATCAATGGCTTTTCGTGTCTGTGGCACGACTTTCCTTATCATGTCATTTTCTTGTCTTTTCTCCCATTGTTTTTTATATTTTTAAATCATTGTCGCTTGTGGTTAGGGTTAGATTCGAGGTTTGTGTTAGGATGTAATTTTATGCATTGGTTTCTACATGTTTTTCGTCCGCTTTTAAAACTATTCTTGCCTGGAGTTGGGGTTAGGGTTGCTGTTTGGGTTAGGACATCGCAAAAAGTTATTCTAACCCTAACCCCAAGCAACGATGGTAAAAAAATAGAAAACAACGATGAGAAAACAAAATATTAGGGGTGTAACGATTCATTCGTTTTCTCGATGCATCGATTACAAATCCTGCCAATGCATATGCATCGATCTTGAAACCTGGATTTTTGAATCGTGAATCGTTTGTTTCGATTTTATATTTAAAAATCGAATGAATCGTGATTATATAACGAATACGATGGATAATAAAAAAAATATAAATAAATTTTAAATTAGTTACATCTGCGACGTAAAATGAGCAGTGGATTACGTCACTACTCTTCAATTTGCGGCGCGCCTGTTTGCTGTCATTTGAATAAATGCAGAAGACAGTGTACAAATGGAGGGACGCGAAGGAGAACTACGCACCAGCCAACATGCGATCAAAGGTTTGAGATTACTTCAGTTTTCACGAAGTAAATTGAAAGATTGTCCGAAGTCCGTTGCAGTTTGCAGACATTGTAGAAATAGCTGAGTTAAAATACATTGGAAATACAACGAACCTTAGCAACCATATCCGCAGATGCCATGCCATTAAGATAGACATACCTGTACTTAAAGCAGCTAGTATTTTAGGGTCAGAGGTGAGAAGTGCTACTCCTTTACACACTTTGCTGTATTTACACACTTTGCTGTATTTCCTAAATGTTCAGGAAATGTATGCAATGTTTACAATAAAAGCTTATGGTTCATTGAATATGTAGAATAGTATTATTTTTCTTGGTTTACTTGCTTTAATGTATTTTGAGTCCTAAGAAGTAAAGCTATTAAACTAAAGTCCTGAATCTAGTTATTGAAAATCTATTAAATGGTCATGAATTTCCCAAATATTTCTTTTATTTGCTCAGATGCAGATGTATACTAAAATTTATAGAACAGAATCGTTAATATTCGAATCAAATCAAAATTTATTGTTAATCGAATCGAATTGAATCGTTCTGGTTAGCAAAAATCGTTTTTTGAATCGAATCGGAAACCTTTGAATCGTGAATCGAATCGATTCGCTGTCTACCCAAAGATTCACAGCCCTACAAAATATAAAATGACACGATAAAGAAAGTCGTGCCACACACAAGAAAAGCCATTGATAGAAATTTGTGCTGGGAAGGACGAAAAGGACATTCGTCTCCAAAGGCACAAAAAACAGCGAAAAATTTATGTCAGCAAACACGAATAAATTAAGAAAATTTTTTGTACCTAAAACACAACTTGCCGTGAGACTGTGTTGAAATACCCAGGTGAAAAGGTAGTACACTTCCATAGTGTACTTAAAGTGCTTTATTTTCGAAAACTATTTTTGTACTTAATATACTAAAAATTCATCTTTAGTACTTCTTAAGATGTTCTTAAGATCATCTAAGTGTACTTCACTGTGCTATTTTGAGACACCATAAAAATTAACTAAAATGTGCTAAAAATGTATTTTAAAAATGTATTTAGGTACCACTTGTAGTACAATTTGGATGAAAGTTGAGTTCAAGTTTAGTAAAAGTGTTAACTAAATACATTTTTAATACAGAGATAGTATGTTAAAAGCACATTTTAGTTCATATACATGGTGTCTCAAAATAGCACAGTGAAGTACACTTAGATAATCTTAAGAACATCTTAAGAAGTACTAAAGATGAATTTTTAGTATATTAAGTACAAAAAAGTGTGCGAAAATAAAGCACTTTAAGTACACTATGGAAGTGTACTACTTTTTCACCTGGGTATCGATGTAAGCTTATGATCTTACAATGCTTTTCTATGGGGCTGAAACCCGCAGTTGTCCAAGTTCTGGTCCTAGTGCAACTAATACTCAACTGCCATTGGCTCATCTGCGTTCAAGGGGTGGGGCTAAGCGATAGGTCAATTGTATTATTAGATAGCTGATGTTTCATTATAAGAGGACAATGTTGTTTTACTATGTTTCCTCTTATAGAAACTCTTAAACACTTAAACTCTTAACAATTTCAAACAATGCGATTTCAGCCAATATTTTTCCTGTTGTTGTTGCCTAGTAGAACTCAGATGTGAAATTAAATCACAAGTGCATTTCTTTTTATTATACTGTCGTCTAGAGAGAAGTGATACACACTAACTGTGATATCAAAGTGGACCAGAGTGGAGGGAAGGACGAACAGACTTCTGCACTTAAACTCCTGTTACGAATTAGAAGCTGTTTCGGGAATTGAAGTCCAGATCTTGTTTTTTAAGAGACTCTCCACTGCAGTGATAAATTGAAGCACACACAGAGGTCATATTTGGTCATGCCCAAAAATTGCTTCATTCGGTTTTTATCTGTGGGATTTTGTAACACGCTGAGAGCTTTAAACCTGATATTAACCTACACACACATTAGAACGATATTTGGCTGTTTGTTGATATTTAGTAGGTAAATGTGGCTTCTTTCATTTCTAGAGTATAACCCCCAAAGAAGCCAGATTAAGCTTCAATGCTTCCATTACTTTTCCTTTGTCGGTAGGGGAAATCTCCATCTGCCATCTGCGTTCCTCAGCAGGCTGTTTGTACCTGCTGGGTCATCCTTTATTAAGCTTCAGGGGCTGCCGATCAAGGGGCCAGCTGTTTCATGATCAGAACTCGGATGTTTGGTTGCCTGGCTGTGACCATGACTGAAGTCCATCATATCACATCTCGAAAGTTAATCAAACACTACCATTCACTATTTCATACAGATACATAGTAGGGTTTGTGTGTGTGACAGAAAGTGACAGAGAGAGAGACATACATACAGACAGACAGACAGACAGACAGACAGACAGACACAGAGACACTGTTCGGGCATATCAATGGCCACCTGTTCTCTAATTCTCCAAGTCATTAAAATGACATCATGTAAATGAACGCATTCCAACAGCATCAATGAGCCTCTGTTAGATAAATTGTGACTGTTTTGTGTCTGATCCTTATTTATTATAATATTTAAACTTAATAGCTAATACTTTCATTTCCAACATGGGCACAATTCAGTGTTGTATCTGTGGTAAACTGCCACAGAAGTAGGGAAAATGTTGAAGAACAAATGGACGACACGTGTGATGAAGATTATTGATGTGATATGTAGCATTGGGGCTTTAGTTTTGCAGGCATAACTGAAGCAGTGAAGCAGCTTTTACTAAACAAGTTTGTGTATCTGTCAACAAGTGTGCAACCTGGATCAAACCCGACAAGCATCTAAAGAACAGGCGAGTACACTCTATAAAATGCTGGGTTATTTAAAAAAAAAAAAACTCAGCCGTACAGTACAGTCACCAAAAGGAATTATTAGGAACACCTGTTCAATTTCTCATTAATGCAATTATCTAATCAACCAATCACATGACAGTTGCTTCAATGCATTTTGGGGTGTTTTCCTGGTCAAGACAATCTCCTGAACTCCAAACTGAATGTCAGAATGGGAAAGAAAGGTGATTTAAGCAATTTTGAGCGTGGCATGGTTGTTGGTGCCAGACGGGCCGATCTGAGTATTTCAAAATCTTCTCAGTTACTGGGATTTTCACAAACAACCATTTCTAGGGTTTACAAAGAATGATGTGAAAAGGGAAAAACATCCAGTATGTGGCAGTCCTATGGGTGAAAATGCCTTGTTGATGCTAGAGGTCAGAGGAGAATGGGCCGACTGATTCAAGCTGATAGAAGAGCAACTTTGACTGAAATACACTCGTTACAACTGAGGTATGCAGCAAAGCATTTCTGAAGCCACAACACGCATAACCTTGAGGCGGATGGGCTACAACAGCAAAAGCCCCCACCGGGTACTACTCATCTCCACTACAACTAGGAAAAAGAGGCGACAATTTGCACGAGCTCACCAAAATTGGACAGTTGAAAACTGGAAATATTTTGCCTGGTCTGATGAGTCTCGATTTCTGTTGAGATATTCAGATGGTAGATACAGAATTTGAGAACATGGATCCATCATGCCTTGTTACCACTGTGCAGGCTGGTGGTGTAATGGTGTGTGGGGGATGTTTTCTTGGCACACTTTAGGCCCCTTAGTGCCAACTGGGCATCGTTTAAATGCCACAGCCTACCTGAACATTGTTTCTGACCATGTACCCATCCTCTGATGGCTATTTCCAGGAGGATAATGCACCATGTCACAAAGCTTGAATTACTGTAAGTGTAGTTTTTAAAGTGTAGTTAAAATTTTATGTAGCAAAAATGTAATTAATAAATAGGTCCCCTTTCGAGGGAACTTGAGCTGCGTCTCCATAGCAACACTTTGGAGTATGGCATGGAGGCATAGCAACTCGTTCCCTTCTCAGGGAACAAGGGTTACATATGTAACCTGGGACGTTTCTTGCACACTGTTTTACTACATAGACAATGGGAATGTTGTGCCATACAGTATATGATCACTGAAATAAATACACACCACATACATGTACAATGTGCAACAGGCCACTTTAAATATTATAATTATTTAATGCTATAAACCCATTTAAGTGCGCTGCAGCACTTAATTCTTAGTATTACTAAACTCAACAAGAGCAGAATTGTAATAGCCCTGGATGAGCCTGCAAGGGGACAACCTTGACAGGAAGGAAATGTAGTTTTTCTCTTCCAGGCATCTGTTTGCTGCTGTGCCACATTCAATTCCAGAGGGGAATTAATCTGTCGATAAGAAGTCATTATGGCTAACTCTGTGGGACTGCACCTTGCATTCTATTGTCTCCTTCACCATTTATTAGAAATCTTATCTTTCCTCATGCCTTGGTGAATGTAACAGCAGTCATATCACTAGACCAATGATCTTCATGCAAGCTGCAACATAGCCAAAAGTAAAAGAGTGAATAGAAAGTTTTCAGCAATGAGTCAAAGTACACAAAAAGTACACATTTGTACCTAAAGAGTCCATATTAGTTCCTTATATTTGTATCTAAATGATTCATATAAGGACTTTTTAAAGGGTATGTCCCAGTGACAGCTTTTGTACTTTTTTTTCTGAGAGTTGGAATTTTAAGATTGACCTTTTAATAGAGATTAAATGCATCATACATCATTTAGACTAAAAGCATAAGAAAAAAAAACAAATGCATACATTTGCAACTTTACCATACATTAGGCTTTAATCACATCTGGGTTTGTTTGCATAAAATCTGCAATGTTTTACGTGTGTGTGTATGATAAGTGAAAAAAATGAGTTCAGAACTAAAGAAAACAAGAGAACAAGAATAAAAGAGAGGACAAACAATGTGTCCTTTCTGTGCTGCTGACTTTGACAGCATTCCTTTGCTTTTGTCCATGAGATGTGATAGCACCATTATGAAGCGGCATGCCAGGAAAATCTTTAGTTAAAACCGAACAATTATCCCAGCTCCCCAAACACAAGCAGTCATATCCAATTATTTCCTGACCATGTCAAAACACTTTCTAATCTGCCTGTCAGAACAAGGCTAGACCAACAAACAAGCCTTATAACAAACAACCATACAGACTGTTTAGAAATGAGGCTGATCACCTACCTCAAGAATACCAAAATGCCCCTGTGACATTTTGGTGACTAGAAACTCGGATGCCCATCTGTCGATCGATCAGTGAAAACCGAAATAAAACCTAGACAGCCACTTTGCAATCTATTGTCTATATCTCGACCGACTATGTCAGTATGGCTATTATGAAAATGCCGCATTGTATGACATTTTTTTCATAGAAGCAGCCATCATAAAAGACAGACTATCCCGAGGGATCAAAAGTGCTTAACAACCAGAGTCCAATGGAGCCACATTTCAATGTAAATAACAAACCATTTTTGTGGTGGAGACTAACTGAAATTCTTTGTTATTTCCGTTTTATTTACATTCCAGCATTATTTTAAATTATTCAAATAATTTAGTCTTAAAAGTGCAAGTTTTTATGTTACTATTTATCTTAAACACTTTAAATTCATCCAATTTCCTATTATGCACCGCTACTCCTAAATATTCCCCGAACTGCCAGTAAAGAAAGATTTCATTTATCTTCAGACAGTGGCCTTGGGAGGAGTCTTAAGATACCCATTAAACTTAATAACTGTCAGTGTGAGGCAGGCTTTATTCCTTATTAGCTCTCATGAAGGTCCCAGAACAGATCCAAACTCTTTCATTCTCATCCCAACCTTTCCGTACAGTGGCCCAGGATGGATAGGGAAGCTTTACCTTTGGTCTCCACTCTGTTTCAATGCATGTCTTATTCATGACTACACCTCTGTCTTAAATCAACCTCTTGATCATAGAGATCTAGCTGTGAGCTGTCTATCCACACGCTGGGGTCAAAAACTGCAGGCCAGGTGGTCACGAGCTCCCTTCTTCAAAAGATTACATAATGAGTGTAAGTACAAGGAGGAACAGATCAGAGAGCAAAAAGTAACATCAGGTGTTACTGTCAGGTTTAGAGTCTGTCAGGATTTGTACGATTTTTTTTTTACTAAAAACAAGACCATAAAAAACACAACAATAACAATAATACAATATTTCAAGTGTGGTAATATTTTCTAATATCTTTCTTATCTTTCTGAAACCCACCCAACACTTACCCCTGGGTAACTTGTGTTACAGTTTATTAAACTAAAAAGAATTGTATCAAAACATATAAAGGGGCAGTGGCGGCTGGTGACTTCTCTTCTGAGGGGCGCGAATTCCAAATGTGTTTTCGTAGTGTCATGTGTGTTGCTCGTCATTTTAAAATATGTGTTTCGTATGCCTCGAAAGGGTTTATGATAAAAGAGATGCTCACGTTCACTAAATACCGATTACTGATTTTGCTCAATTATGGTCCAGTGGGTTATTTAGTCCTTTGTTGTCCTCGGTTAATTGGTATTCTGCTCTTGTTTGACGACTGGAGTCTCATCAAAGAGACAAATAGTCAATCGATCTGATGCACCAAATGGCAAAACAAATGTGACCGTGACCATGGCCGCCATGAGTCACAGCTGACAGTGTGCTGCTTGTACTGTAGGTTTATTTCACAGCCAAGGTGATAAAACCTTTTAAATCACACTTATCTAGTTCATTTCACAAAAAGCGAATAATGTGATGGCCATTTAATAAATGTAAGTTAATTTTCCGGCTCAAGTAACTACATAATGTGTTCAGGCAGTAACTGACAACTTACACACTGCAACATGCTGGGGGAATGCTATAAAGAAATGAATTAAGGAAGAAAACACTGTAAGCAAAAAATCTCTGACTATATCTAAAAAAACACGTTTTTATTATTTTTAATTGTTGCCAATTTTTTATTTCCCTCCCAACATTATACATTTGTGAGATAGTTTCTGCACATTCTTTCTAATGTTTCTGACATTCTGCACTAATTTTTAGGTCACATATCATAAATTTATGACACCATATAGAAAAAAAACTTTTTACCACTGTAAAAAGTAAATGTTGAATCAACTTTTTAATTCATAAAATTCATAAAAAAATATTTCAATTGGTACATCCCAAAATTAGATATTTTCTCACTTTATGGGAAAATTGTAAGTTGAAAATATTTAAGTGTCAATCCCAAAAAATTATAAATAAATACAGGTTGGATCGACTTAAAAAACGTAAGTGAAAATTGAGTTGAAAATATTTAATTATTTTAGGTGTCAATCAAAAAAAGTAAAAGTTGGACCGACTTAAAAAATTGCTCTGGAATTAATTGGAATTTAAATTGTATCACTTCAACTGAAAATTTTAAGTGGAAAATATTTAAATATTTTAAATGTCGATCCAAAAAAGTAAAAGTTGGATCAACTTAAACATATTTTCAACTTAAATTTACTCACTTTAAGTAAAAATTGTAAGTTGAAAATATTTAAACACTTTAAGTGTAGATCCAAAAATAGTAAAAGTTGAATTGACTTAAAAATTACTTCAATTGGTACACCCCAAAATTAGAAGTTTTTTCAACCTTAAATTTCCACACTTTAAGTAAAAATTGTAAGTTGGAAAATTAAAATATTTTAAGCATCAATCCCAAAAAAGAAGGTTGGATCGACTTAAAAAAATTTAAACTTACATTTTCTCACTTTAAGTAAAAATTGTAATTTGAAAATATTTCATTATTTTGAGTGTCGATCCAAAAACTTAAAAGTTGGATCGACCTAAAAAATGACTTTAATTGGTACACCCAAAAGTTTAAAGTTTTTTTCAACTTAAATTTTTTCACTTTAAGTGAAAATTGTAAGTTGAAAATATTTAAATATTTTAAGTGTTGGTCCAAAAAAGTAAAAGTTTGATTGACTTAAAAATTACTTCAATTGGTACCCCCAAAAATAAGAAGTTTTTTCAACTTAAATGTTCTCACTTTATGAAAAAATTGTAATTTGAAAATATTTAAATATTTTAAGTGTTGATCCAAGTCGATCCAACTTTTACTTTGTACAGTGTTGTACTATGGTGTCATAAATGCATGATTTTTATTCACTTTACTGTACATTTTTCATTAAAGTGAGAAAATTTAAGTTTTTAATCTACATTTTTTAGGTGTTACCAAGTTTTTTAAGTAGAGCAGCTTTTACTTTTTACAATTTATAGTACAGAAGGTTTTCTTGTATGCATTGAACACAAGATCATGTCAACATAACATGTATCAGGTTTTGCACAAACTTATCGAGTCCAGCTAATATAATCATGAAATGTATGTACATTTTTTAGTTCACTTTAATAATACTTTATAATAATACTTAATAATGTATTAAATAAAAAATTATTTAAATATTTTTTACTCATTAATTTCGGTCACTACTGTAAATCAAAATGTGGATCATTAAGGCAATAAATCTTCATCATATAATTTTAATCTAATCAGGTTTCTCTAGCCGATGTAGTAAAAACTTCTCAAAAGAAAATTAATTATTCATTTCACCACAGCTATGCCTTTTTTGCTAACTTTCCAGAATTTGCAGTGGAGTTTTATAGCTGACTGTGTCTGTAAAATCATGGTGTGGGACTGAACGAATGTAATCTATCAAATGAGCATAGTGCACCGACAGATGTGTTTAACAACCTGCTTCTCCTGCTTCTGCTAAGGTAAGATATCTTGTGATCAGAAGAGTCTACATAGAATAAATGTAAAAAGCAGCAGTGGAAAAGACAGACTGACAGCTGAAGCTTCTCATGAGGAAATAGATCTAAGGGTTCCTGCTTAAGACACTGATATAGCGAAGACTTAATCTGAGAGCAGACATGCCAGAAAGAAAAGAGAGAGATGAGAGAAAGAGACTTTGGCCTTTGAGCCAAGAGCTGGATAAATACAAAGCTCTATGGCCAGATAAAGAAAATCACGGAGTCCAGTCTTTCCCCAGTATGTACAAGGAAATGTTGAGGTGGAGACACTGGTTCTTTTCCAAAGACTTTTAATGCTCTATTTTAAGGAGATATGAACTAAGTGAACCTTTAAATCGGCAACAGAGAGGCTGAGCTTAAGCAGCTGGACTCAAAACCCTCCTTAAACCAAACTGGAGAAGCCACGACAGAGAAAGTGAAGAAATCATGTAGGGTTTTTATTTCTAGAACACTCTGAACAAATCAATATCACCGACTTACTACAAAATACTGTCTGTGTTGAAGATGGCAACAAGTCCAGGGTGGACTTGCGATTTAAGTTTTTTTTTCTTCGCCACACCTTCATCTGCCGGAGTTTAGTCTATTTGTCACCCTGCAGGTTTCTTACATTTAGTATGGATTACACCATGACACTTGCACTCCCATACTGAGTCTCGTTTTTACAGACATATGGAAATAACAGGCACGGTTTTGCATGAACCATGGAAACAGTGTCTGTCATCTGTGCTGGATTCTTCAACAAAAGGAGGGATTTGTACAAACTAAGCCGCAAAACACCAGCAGTTCAGTGTATTAGTAGAACAAAGAGCATTAACAGGTGGGAGGTAAGGAAGTGTGTCACAGAAGATTTTTGGCAGACATGTGGCCACCCCGACAGTCCCAGCAATCACACCTGCATGCGTGCACACACGTGTGTGCGATACTCAATGGGATTGGCTCTAGGATCTGGGCTCTTGCCTGACTGCCTCAGAATCTCCAAATCCCTTTTTTCTCTTGCCAAACACTGGCACATCCCGAACAGCTGCAGGCGCCGGAAAACCCAGGGCTGGAGAAATGTCAGATCGTCTGAGGTCATGCAAGCTGTGTGACTGTGTGACCTGTATAAAGTGCCAAAGCACTGCAGATGTCCTAAACTTGAATGCTGAAATAATGGAAATGTGTTCGCATTCATTTAGGGAATAAAGGTGCTGTTAATGTAAATATTACAGTAGGAAATCATACACTGAGCTGCTCATAACAAAAGTCCATCCCTTATATTTACACTTATTAGAAGACACTTTTATCCAAAGTTGTTATACAGTAATTCAAGGAAGATAAGAAATATGAGATTTCTCTTAAATTCCCTGATACACATGTAGCACGGCACCTACTGTGTTGTACAAAAAAAGAAAAGTCAGACTGAATTTGAAGAGCTGCCTTTCAGGAAAGGGAAAAATGAATTTCATGCTTCAACAACTTAGTGAATTACAAATTACAATTTACATGGCTGCGCTGTAACTGAAATTCAATTAATGTGGCAAACGTCATTAATAGATTGTATTGTTTTCCCTTTTTGACTGGGGAGAGAATTTTCTAAAGATTTTTTTTATTTGTAAAAACCAAACAAGGTCTTGTGTGGAAAACCGATAAGCAAGATAATTGTTATTGATCGAGATGCATATTTAGCACAACTGTCTTCTTGTGGATAATAAACCCTATAGTCAGTCATAAGTCACAAATTATCAAAACTTTGTCACTAAATGCTTTCATGTAACTTAGGCTCAATTCTCTTCACCTTTCATTTTTGGGTTTTCTGCAATGTAACTGTAGCTGTGTTCCAATTTGAAGGATGCAACCTTCTTAGGGCCGATTGCGTCACAGCAGCGCGACTTAAGGCCTTAAAATGAAGCCTCAAAATGCGTCTTTATTTCTCCTCGCTGTTAAAGGATTAGTCAATTTTCTTAAAAAAATAAATAAAAATCCAGACAATTTACTCAGCACCATGTCATCCAAAATGTTGATGTCTTTCTTTGTTCAGTCGAGAAGAAATTATGTTTTTTGTTGTACGTCGAATGATACTAATTAATGTCTTTGTGTCAGTTTATTGTGTAAAATGGTCACAGGACTGGAGGAAGACGAGAAGTTGTGGTTTAAAAGTGCATATTTTTTATTTTTCTTGCCAAAAATTACAATCGTTTTGCTAGATAAGACCCTTACGCCTCGTTTAGGATTATTTAGAGTCCTTTGACACTGCAATTTTAAACTGCATTAAAACTGTTAAGTGTTGGGGTCCATTAAAGTCCATTAAAATGACAAAAATCCTGGAATGTTTTCCTCAAAAAACATAATTTCTTCTCGACTGAACAAAGAAAGACATCAACATTTTGGATGACATGGTGGTGAGTAAATTATCTGGATAATGGCTTTAAAGATAGAACAAATGGATCCTTTACAGCCTAGGCTATCCCAAGATTCATTGCGCGTCTGTAACGGCTGAATATAATGGCTGGATATTTTAAAATAAACAGTTAAAACCTTTATTAAATAAAATTGTGTATTTATCAAAAAACATTTTCTTGTCACTGTTTAATATTATAAATTATGTTTTTTATTAATATTATTTTGTTTATGTTGCATATATTTCTAAGGTTGATTTAATTGATATACTGTTGGTTAGTTTAATCTACATCAACCCTTGAATTGGGACACAGCTTCAATGTCAAGGAACGATCCTCGGAAGCCAGAATTTTGAGAATTCTACATCATCGACATCCATCGAAGGACTGTTCCAATGTTGAGAATCCTTGGAATTTCAACCAAGGAATGAGTCCTTCGTTCTAAAAATATCCCATATACAGGAAAGGATGCATATGTGTAGCCTTCGCGCTCTTCCCGCTCTCAAATCATTTGGGACACAGCTTATGTATGTTGTGACAATCACTATACCAACACAATGTAATGGCATTTCGTACGTATTTTACAAGGTGGCTAATTCGTATGAATTTGTACAATCTAATTCATACATTTTATGATTTGCTTTCGCCCATGGAACATTTAGCAGCCGCTTTTTAAGTTTCTGCTAATATGATAGTTAAAAAAAAAGAGCGCTCATTCTTTAATATTTAATTGACAGGACAGCTGCCTCAGTGGTTGCCTAGTAATATAAAAAAGCAGTGCACTGCTCTTTTCTGAAGTCACTTAAATAAAAGCAGTGCTGTCCGCCTCATGTTTTCAGGCATTTAAAATGCTTTTGGTGTGATCGGGCATTAAGTGCGTCTGCATATTTTCTCGTAAATGCAATTTTTTTATCCGACTGTTAATGGATTCTGCCAACAAAGTGGTATTTCTGAATGGCCTGAGGCTGGGATGGGATTTAAAGCGAAAGTATTTGATGAACTTACAGTATAATATGTGCCGAGAGCATTCGGTTAATATCATCATCTCACTTTTACAGATGTGGCATTAGGTGTTTTTTCATCTGAGCTCCTCATATAAAGATGATTTAATGAATTATTAAAATAGGCTTCCAAACAAATCACAACAGCAGGGGCGAAAATCTCATCTAAATGTTGGGGGGGACAATAAACATAAAATTTTTCAAGAACAATTTTTGAAGGGGACACCAATAATACAGGCAAAATTGTACTTGCAAGGAAATGGGTACAGATAGAAAACGTTTCTCTTTCTCTATGAACGGACGCAAATTTAATTTTAATACATATGAATGCAGAGGTGAAAAGAGTAATACAATTTTCTACTTAAGTAATAGTAAAGTTACTTTAATAATATGTTACTTAAGTAAAAGTAAAGTTACTTTAATAATATTTTACTTAAGTAAAAGTAAAGTTACTGGTCTAAAAATCTACTCAAGTAAAAAGTCATTTTAATTTTAAGAGTTACTTTTTTACAGCGGGGAGAGGTTTCTAGTATAGTTCACAAAGGAAGGATATATACATCTCAAACTATGTTTTTAATTGTAAACATCTCTACAATTAAAGTGCAATAACAAATGTTAATAAAATAAAAAGCTTTTTATAACTAAGAAACATTTATGGAATTATTTAATGATTTTTACAGGTGAGTTATGCACTTTTGAAGCAAAAATAATATGAGGTCAGCAGCTAGTAAATACAATCATTATATGAAGGTTGTAATTGATGTATTGCTGGTAACATACATTGTTATTAAACTATATACATAAATGAACATATAATGAGATGAGTGCCATGGCTATACACTATACATCCTTTACACGTTTATTAGCTCCCAGACCTGTGTACCTGATGTCTTTCAATCTATCTCTCTCGCGCTCTCTCTCTCTCTGCAATGTCTAATGATCTGCGCATTCTCGAGGACGTTCTCAAGTTGTTTGACTTGACGCGAAGCTGCTAGACCTCGGAAGATAATGCGCATGTATTAAAAATGCATCGTGCAAATTAGCGGTTAAACACGGTCGGCAATTCTCAAACTCCGTACTCAAGAGCATGAACCCTACCTGAATGAAACAATCGCTTTGCGTCAATGGCCAGGGGTTTCTTTCGTAAGAATTGAATTGAGGGTCTGCATTAGCCTGCGCCTGTCTCGTCCCTCTCCATGGTTCTTTTTGCGCGTTCCCCCGCCCATCAATCAATCATCCGACCGTGGCGCGTCTTTATCACCTTACTTTTTTATTTATTTTTACTCAGTAACGGATATGATTTAACATGTAGCGAAGTAACCAACAATACTTTAAACATACTTAAGTAAAAGTAAAGTACAGATTTTAAAAACTACTCAAAGTAAAAGTACACAAAAAACTCAGTTACAGCAAGGTGAGTAAATGTAATTTGTTACTTTCAGCTCTGCCTCACCTCTGCATGAATGCATAAAAATGTTTTCTTGATCGTTTATCTGCTTCTGTTCTCAGAAAACGAAATATGTTCATGTTTATATGTCAAAATAGTCCAGTTTTAAAACATATGAGGATAAACTGATAAGTGATGGGAAACGTTGTATTGTATATAGCTTATTAACGCGTCGGCTCCGTACACTTCTCTACCACCGGAATGTGTGGTGGTGAGGTAAAAGGGGCGTGGGCAGTGGACCAAACCACTGTGAGGCAAGGGAGGGGGAATCCAAATATTTAAAACGTTTTTTTGTTGTTGCTCCGTTTGCATTTGTATTGTTTCACTTCTTACACAACTAGTTTAAGTATTATAAATCATTAAATTATTTTCAATACACATATTCTAATGATAATTTAGGGGGGACAACCCTCAGATAGGGGGGGTCCTGTCCCCCCCGACCCCCCCGGGATTTCCGCCCATGCACAACAGGTCTTGGTCACGACTCGCACTATGAATCACTGTGACATTTTGAATCTGCTGATATTTCAGCAAAACTACAGTTTACCAATCAAGCAAATAATTGCCACTGATGATAAATGTGGAAGTCACATGTGGCTGGCACTCAATTTCCACTCTGCAACGAGTCTCCTGAATTAAAGCAAAGTCCTTTTTGATCTCTCAATAATTCATTGTCTCATCTATGAAGCACAAAATAATTGTTCTTCAGAAGAGAGATTACAGAGTGTGAGGCAAGTCAGAAGGTTAATTCCAGCCCGAGCTAACACGTCCAATACCTTCCTGCTTAATGATGATACATGTATCTCCAATGACAACTATTGTCTGAGTTACATTAGTATTCAAGATTAGAGGTGTGTGTGAGCATGTGTTGAGTGTGCATGATAGAAATACTCAATACTCAGTTCACAATCAGTTCAAGGGCATGGACATATCATCTACATAGCATCTGCAGGTTAATGACTAACACCCCAAACACAGGGAGGTACAATATTCTGACAGACTGTTTAATGATGCTAACTTCAGGATAAATCCTTTCAGGTCATTTGAGATAAAAATAACTACGGTATAATAGCTAATATGCTGAGTTCCTAATGGTTTGGTTTCAACACCTGTTGGGTGAATCATACAGGCCACCTTTTAAAAGACAAGTGTGTGGAACAGAGTCCATGAGGCGCTGGAAAGATTGGGCAGCATTTTTAAGGCCGAACGGCATGCGCAGAAATTCAAATAGTCCAAACGGCGTAATCACCGCTGTTTTGGGAATGTCCAGTGGGTGTACCGGCACCTGATGATATCCCCGGACGAGGTCCACCTTGGAAAATATCACCTTGCCAGCCAGGTGTGCTGAAAAATCTTGTATGTTCGGGACTGGGTATCGATCAGGTGCCGTTGCCTCGTTAAGCCGTCGGTAGTCGCCACACGGGCGCCAGCCGCCGCCAGGTTTGGGGACGATGTGGAGGGGTGATGCCCATGGGCTGTCGGATCTGCGTATTATGCCGAGGCGTTCAATGTTTGCAAACTCAGCCTTTGCAACAGCAAGCTTGGTCGGGTCAAGGCGCCGAGCGCGGGCATTAACGGGTGGACCTGTAGTGGCGAGATGGTGCTCCACACCATGCTTCACAGTAGATGCAGAGAAAGTAGGCCAAGTGAGGGCTGGGAAACTGGCCAGTAGACGGTGGAAATCATCGGAAACTGAGAGCATGCTAGACAGTCGCATGGGGTCTGCCTCACTGAGCGTGCATGTATAAGAACAAAACGTGGTGGCATCAATCAGACGGCGGTTCTTAACATCCACCAACAGTCCATGTGCACACAAAAAATCAGCGCCGAGGAGGGGAAAAGCAACCTTTGCGGTAACAAAGTCCCAACCAAACTGTTGTTCCCCGAAACACAATTCGACATACCTCGTTCCATATGTGCGGATGGGGCTGCCATTGGCAGCTGCCATAGGGGGACCGTGGCTGTCGGTCACCATGTCCAAACGGGATGCGGGCAGAACGCTCCTTTGTGCTCCCGTGTCGCACAGAAAACGGCGTCCGGAGATGCTATCGCGGATGAAAAGCAGCCTGCCTACTCGGCCGACACTCATGGCCACTACTGAGCGCCGGCCCTGGCATTTCCCGAAACACTGAAACTGCATGGTGGACGGCATTTGTTGGCCTTGGTTCCAAACTTTGCATGATAGAAACACAATCCTGATGGCTGCTGGGTGCCAGAAAACTGCTGCCGACGAGAAGTGGACGCAGCAATGAATGTGGAGTTGTCCCGTGTCACCGAAGAGATATGCGCGGGAAAAAGCGCGGACGCACAATGTCCCTGACTCGCCAGAAAAAATTTATCAGCCTCGTCAGCTAGTTTACGACAGTCAGTGATTGTGGTGTTGGCTAAAGCAGCTCTTACTTGGGAAGGCAGCTGGCGCAGGAAAAGCTGGATGAAAAGAAAATCAGGTTTGTGTTCGCCCAAAAGATCCAGCATACGGTCCATGAGCTCGGACGGTTTGCTGTCACCCAGTCCTTGAAGTGAGAAAAGCCTGCTGGCTCTCTCAGCATCTGACAGTTCAAACGTTTTCAACAGGTGGGTTTTAAGTGCTGTATACTTCTCATTTTTGGGAGGATTTGTAAGAAGGCTCACCACCCTGGATGCTGTTGAATTTCCGAGAGCTGACACAACGTAGTAATATTTTGTTGTATCCGCGGTGATCTCACGCAGCGCGAACTGCGCTTCAGTCTGAGTGAACCATGCCGATGCTGACGATTCCCAGAATTCGGGGAGTTTGAGGGCGACAGCGTTCGTGGTCATGATCGCGTCGTGTCTCTGGATACGTCCAGCAGACTAATATCGGGGTCACCAGTGTGGAATTTGCAAGAGACAACTTCTCACTTCGAGCGCGAATGCGTGTGTCATTTATTTTCAAAGGTAAACAACAGAAGGAACTCCAAAAAGCGCTCATCAGCGTCATGCGTCATCACGCATTCTAAACATTTAAAGGGAACGCGATCCCTGAACAGTTATACAGAACTACTGTTAATAACAAAGGTGAATTATGTCTTTCACATTCACTACAAGTGTTTTATTAATGATAACCTTATGTGTGCAACAATTACAAGCAACCTGTAATGTAACGGATATTTTTAGGCCAATGTTATTCATATTATAAATGGCTGATGCTCTTGTATTTTCAAAATAGCTGCATTCCATTTAGTCTGAATAAAAAATAATATAATAAATAACATGAATTTAAAGATAATCCCCTTTAAAAAAACACCCAAGAGCAGCTACACTATAATGCATGCTTGTGTAGTCAAATGGCTTCCGACAGCTCCAACTAGTACTTCAGATAGTCAACTTGACTAGTCCTGCATATAAAATATTTGGCATGAAGAAACCATTATATTTTTATTTATTTTATTTTATCAAAGCCAGGAAATATTATTAAAAAAGTTATTATTTGTTGCAAATAACAAATTGCAAAAAATATTATTTAAAGTTGGTTTTATTTGTCACACAAAATATAAGATTCTAAAATGTGTAACATTTTTTGTTAAACTAATATAACTTTTATTTCAATTCATTTTTGGTGTGAAATATGACCGGGGTATGTTAACAGGAGATTCTCCAATATGCACCAATACGTTTACATTTTTGCATTTAGCATTCACTTTTATTCAAAGCAACTTACAGTGCATTACAAGGTGTACATTTTCTCTGGGTTTGAACTCATGACCATTTGTGCTGACTGCAAAGTTCCGTGGGATATTCACAGAATTTTTTGCTCATTTTTTGTGGCATTCTCACGGTTCTCCACATTTTTCCGTGGCCCTGCAATGGACTGTCTTTTTCCATGGCATACTAGTGTTTGCATTAGTATGTCACTTTAACTATTGGTTTATAGGCTACTATTTTTTCTGATTTATTCTTTTATACTTTCTAAACTTTAAACAATTGTCGCCTGGAGTTGGGGTTAGAGTTGGGTTTGGGTAAGGATGTAATTTCATATAAATTTAACCCTAAACCGAAGCGACAATGGTAAGAAAATAGGAAAAAACAGTTGAGTAACCAATCCGTGAGAATGCCACGGAAAAGACAGTCCGTAGCAGGGCCACGGAAAAATGTGGAGATCCGTGAAAATGCCACGGAAAAATTAGCAAAAAATTCTGTGACTATCCCACAGAAATTCGGGAGATCAGGCTGCCTGACCATAATGCATTGATTTATCACATGACCACTTAGCACACACTGAAAACAGCGTGTGCGTATTTTTATGTCTAATTATATCCATTATGCGTGAGATGGCCTGCATGTTCTTTATCTAATTCAGAAATTACTATAATTTTCATTAATTAGTCAAAAATGCTTTAATAAAATGAATTAAATATTTCAGTCACAGGCCGTTCCTAGAGACTGGCACACTAAATTGGTTAACTGTTTTCAACAAGGTGCACCAATTAGTGTTTTTTTAAGTACCACATGAGGAACATTCACTGCTTACTGATGAACTTGTTATAGACATTAATAATGAATTAACAACCAACTTTATGAATTTTGTTGTTTTCGGCTGTGTTGGGCTCTCACAGGTGTATTTGTCAGTGGCTAAGCTGTATTTGTCTGATTTAAAAGCCAAATCACGCTGCAGACTTGTTTTACATTAGTTATGCCTCGCATTCACAATACAACATTTTAACCACCGTAAACTCTGGGGTTGTGGTGCGGTCGAACTGATTTTGCCAAGTGGTGGATGTCCTCAGGGCAACATATTGTGTTGACCCAAGGACAACACTTTTCTAAATAAAACCTAAACTCACCCCAAACCCCAACCCTAACCAAACCCTAAAATCAGAGCGACATGATAATTGAAAAACAATGGTCTAGAAACAGCTAATCCTGGATGTAAGCTTAAACTTAAAACAAACTATAAATTATTTCTGAAATCTGATTGGTTGATTGAAAATCAAACCAATCAAAAAACTCAAAATCAGAAGAGCCGTTGTGGTTGGGTGTAGATCAGTAATTCTCAAAGTGTGGTCCAAACCCCCCCAGTGGTCCGCCAAAAGATGACCTAAACTAGGCAAGTGTTTGTACAATCGTCACTTATTTAAGTAGATTTCTAATGCACTTGCGAAACTGTGATATCAGTTCTTGCATTTCTGTTTTAATAACGTAAAAATTGATCAGTTGGCTAAACCAAAGAGGAGTCAAAATAAAAGATCAAGCGTCAACTGAAAACAACTAAAATCCACAGATCTATTAGTTTTGTAATGTACTAGTTTTTGTTTCATGTGTAAAATCCCTGTAATTTCAGTGATTTTGGACATTAAGTGGATTTTTTTCAGTATTTTATTGTTACCATACAGCAGTTACAACCATAGACTTCATATTCCCACCACCTCAGTTTTAAACTAAGGGCTCTTTGGAATGACATTAAGTGGGACCTAGGCTGTTATAGTATGTTAATTGCTTTTTTTCACATGTGCAGTTTGTTGTTCATATTAAGCTGCAACTCATTTCACATTTACTTTTCAAATGAAATAAAATTCATATAATAATTTTTGAACATAGCATTGCATTTGTTTTTAAAAAATTAGTTTTTGACTTGAAACAGTTGCTTATTAAACTTAAACTTAGCTTATCCTTCCTATTTTTTTTTTTTTTTCGGGGAGTGTTAGAGTGGGATTCTGTTAGGTGGTCCTCAGAAAAAAATTGGAAGATAAAGTGGTCCTTGGGCTGAAAAAGTTTGAGAAACACTGGTGTAGATGGACCTAAATGGAGGCAAGATAAATGGAGGCTCTAATGTGTTTGTTAACATTAATTAACAGTGTAATCTAGCTTTTAGCATTTATTAACATTTTTTATTACACGGCTCTCTGGAATGCTTGATTCTGATTGGTCAGTTGAGACATTTGCAGGTTAGTTCTTTTCAAATAATAACCGCTCCAAAATAATAACGCATAGCCGGACTACTTCCACGAGTAAAATCGCTCCGCGCCAATAAAGATCAATAAAGATTACTGTCTGTTTGGCGCCATCTTGTGACAAACACTCGACAACCACGACAAGACACAGACAGCTTACTGAGACTGAACTTGACAAAATAGAGCATGACAGCTAGGAAGTCAACACACAAAAAATACAGAATGGGCATTAAAACTTCTCAAAGACTGGTTAAAGAGAAAAAAAATGGAGACAGACAAGTATGAAGCAGAGGATCTTAATAAGGTATTACGATCATTTTATGCATCTGTGCAAAGTTTCGCGGAAGGATAAAAATCTTAATTTAAAACAAATATGCCAATAAAATGTTTCAAATTCATATTCATGTCCAGTTTTTTTTTCTTATGTGGCAAGTAGCCGTGTAATAAGCGGGATAATGTAGAGGCAGCCGGTAGTTATTGGGAAATAAGCCCCTTCAGTGTGATACAAGACCCTCCGCTTCGCGTCGGGTCCTGATCACACTGTCGGGGCTTATTTCCCAATAACTACCGGCTGCCTCTACATTATCCCTTACTTAATGTTAGTTATGCCAATACTATTGTTTATTTTAATTCATTGTGCATTAAGTAATGTTTTAATGTATTAGTAAATGTTTAAATTAACAAAAACTAAGATTAATTAATGCTGTAAAACCATTGCTCACTAGTTAATGCATTCATTAATGTAAACAAATGCAACTTTATTGCATTCACATTATTTATTTATACACCTTATTTATACAAAAACCTTTTTTTGGGAACTACATAGTAAGTGCTAAACTTTCTGTGCTGTGTCTGATTACTATGTCCTTTTTAAATTCGGTCGTCTGAGCGATGAGGGTTTGTAGCAGCCACTCACCGTATCTCTTTTTTCAGGCCACGGTGGTTTCGGCATTGGAATTGCTTTCCTAAGTCACCTGTGTATCTGGGCAGCCGCCCTCAACTGTAAAAACTTGTTTATTTGAGGGCTGCACTCAGCCAGATTGCTTTTCTCCTTTTAGTATCCCGAGTCCTCCTATTTCACCAAGCACATAAACCAAAAACATATCTTTTGTGGCTTGTATTTGCTGTTTTTGTGTGATGGATGCAGCTTTATTGGGAAATAAATGAACTTCTGCTACATTGGGACTCCGTCTCGGGGTCCGAAATAAACATTAAATAAAAATAACATGTAGGTATGCGATAAAATCCTCTACACTGTTTTGCTGATAAGCATTGCTACAAAACTATATTATTTATAATTTAAGCTATGCATGCCACGTACAAAATACTGTGGTGTAATTTCGTCATAAACAGTAATGAATAGATAAACTGTAGTACACTTTAATATTTACTGTAAGGATACAAATACACTTTAGTATTGTAATAATGGTGCTGTCCAAAACATGAGATGGGTAACACAAAAGACTACAATGACAATTTCAACATAAAAGACATGAACTACAAAACGAGATGGATACATGACAAGCATTAAGAAGTTATAAAGTTTATTATAGTAAATAAATACTGAATTTTTTATAGGGACATTTTCATTCCAACTCCATTCTAGTAACATTTGTGCTTATTACATGCATCTGTGCATGTCTACAGGATTTGAAATAAATAAACTTTAGATCCCCTCATCTGTATGTGAAAGAGCAGCTACGCATCTGTCTGCCCGTCTCATAAATGACACGATGAGGTATTTTTTTCTAATGATGGCACTTTGGCGCATATCCCAGGCTTATACGGAAGAAGTGCACACATTCACTCACCCCCTCATGCTTTCTGAGCCTGTATACTTCAGGTCCTTTTGATTTGTGACTCAATTAGCTCGCTTCTGTTCGCAGCCATGTTTAGAGATGAATGATGGTGCTGACATGTTAGCTCCTGCAATCTCTGTGGATGCCAACCCCTCCCTGACAGCGACTGAAAAATGTGGGGTGAATGGGTGATTTGTAATTATGAGAAACCACCTAAAATCTAACGGATATACAGCATAGAGATTGTTTTAGGATTTGACGCTCAAAGGATAATTCCGGTATTTAACACTTTGAGTCTCATTTCTGGTTTGTTTTGGATGAACTACAGTGATGGACACTGAAATTTTGACAATGGGTCGTGTCTTGAGTTTTTGACTTGTTTAGAAGCGTCTCTTGACTGCTTCAGAATGGAAGTCAATGGCCATGCACAACCATGTTATTAAAACAACACTTAACGTTCATTTTCAAAACTGTACTACTCACCGAGTGGTTTGTGGTGTTCGTTGATGATTAAAAACAAGTTGTGTAGCCAAATACAGTTTCTGTCGTGTTTTATTTGGCATTTTGTAAATTTCCATTGACTTCTCTTGGAAGACTCATTGCTTGCTGATATATCACTCCGCCGCCGGGAAACAGAAAAGGGTCTGTTTACATGTGGTTGTAGTTTTTTCGCTCGGTTTCTCTCAGAATAAATTTTTCCCATATTTGATGGCTCAGTGAGCAGCTTTAGGTTTGAAGTTGAGCTCGATTGTGACTGTCTATACGCTAGACTCCGAACGTACTTGTATGGCAAAGTGGTTGTCGCCATCAAGTGGTTGGGAGTGTGCTAACGCTTCAGACTCAAATATAGAGCGGAAGTATATACGCGGTTGTGAGGTATCTGAAAAAATAGTTCTACTATAGCAAATAACACGGATTGAAATCATACATTGCGCCAATATATTTGTTTTTAATCATCAACGAACACCATGAACCACTCGGTGAGTAGTACAGTTTTGAAAATGAACGTTAAGTGTTGTTTTAATGACATGTTTGTACATGGTCATTGACTTCCATTCTGCAGTCAAGAGACGCTTCTAAACGAGTCAAAAAGTCAAGACACGACCCATTGTCAAAATTCCTGTGTCCATCACTGGAAACCAGAAATGAGACTCAAAGTTTTAAATACCGGAATTATCCTTTAATGCGAAGAAATTTGGCATTGGTGTCCTTCAGCGATGTCCTCTGTAAATAAATCAACTTCACAAAAGTCTAATTAAGACACCTCTGTAGACCAAATGAGCAACGCCATTAAGGAAAGTGATTATTTGCTTTCAGGATCACGTCTGGCAGGTGGTTTATTGCTAAAGCTCAGACAGGTAAGCAGGGCTAATGACCAAGACATTGATGCGACTTTCATGCTGATAAATGGAGCAACTTTACAGCTAAAGTCCAGCCAAACAGTACTGCTATTGCTAAAACACCCAAATCATCAACCCAGTCTCACACCCATGGCGTCAATATTTGACGACACTTGACCATGCGTCAATATGTTGACGCGGAGGGTATACCTTTCGCGTCACTTTTTGACGAACTGGGGACTTCAATACTATCAGGTACGCGAAATTCTCTTTCCTATTTTCTTACCATTTTCTAACATTTTCGCGTCGGTTTAGGGTTAGATTTACATAATGACATCCCTACCCAAACCTATCCCTAACCCCAATGTCAGTTGACAACTGTTTAATTTCGCGTACCTAATAGTATTGAAGTCCCCAGTTCGTCAAAAAGTGACGCGAAAGGTATACCCTCCGCGTCAACATATTGACGCATGGTCAAGTGTCGTCAAATATTGACGCCATGGGTGTGAGACTGTGTTGAAATCATCCATTAGAGTGTCTATGGATTCGCACTTTGAATTTTTACTGGAAACCTCTGGGCTATTCAATTCAGGTTTTGGAGGGTTGTTGTCCTATAGTTTAGTTACAACCCTAATTGAAAACACCTGCCCGACTTTCAGTAACTTTTTCAGGTGTGTTGTTTTAAGGTTAGAGCAAAGCTCTGTAGGACACCAGGCCTCCAGAACTAAAACTGAATAGCCCTGCCGTAGACCATCTGGGTAGTTTAAGGTTCCTCATTTTGAAATACTAAACTGCTATTAATTTCAAATAGGGGAGAGTGCGTTTGATTAATTATAATTTTGCACAAGCAACACACACATCTCTGCTACAAATGAACTTTTGAAGTTTGTTTCTGGTACTTACCATTCTTGGACAATTACACCAAATGTGACAGAAGTGCAAACGTTACAACTTACCCCATAGGTGGGGGGTTAATTGTAACAAGCAGGGGGATAGTTATAACACTTGCTAAAAAGTAAGTTGGCAGGCAAATATTTCAATACTATTTTGTCTGTATACTTGAAGTGGACATTGTTTATATATCTGTCTATAATAGACAGGTATTCACACTGTATTCATTCATCCAGGGCTTTTCTAACAATAGTTCAATTGTAAATAGATACAAATGTCTAAATATGTGAGAAAAAGCAGCACAATTATGACAAAACATTTTTTTATATGTGACCCAGTCTTTAATAACCATACTACAGTTTGAAAATCAAATTCTGAGGTAATGAGCATCAAAGTCTGATTTTAGCCATTCATTTCATTATGATTTCAATCTTTGACGTGACCTTATTCAATAAATATTAAACATATGAACAAATATACATTTAACAATATACATTTTTGATAAGACAGGGACATTTATTTTGTTGGCAGCCAGCAATCATTCGTGTGTAGCCTATTTAAAACAACGGCAAGAATTACGCTAACATTAGCGGTTTTCATATCGTAAATGCTGAGGGGTTAGTTGTAACACAGCGTTACAATTAACCCCGCTGTGTCAAAATATTTTCAAGCCCACCAAAAAAGTTGCTAAGAGCTTCAGACATATTTCAAAATGATGCTATGTTTTAGTCAACAAGACACTGATTAAAATGACATAGCATTGGATTTGGTATCTTACACACCCAACTTAGAAACCGAAAAAAAAAAACATATGATGAAAAAATTTTCTTAAATGCCACCAAAACACTCGTTCATCAATAACTCTCTGAAAAAACATTATACATTTTCAAAAATTTGCGGGAGATCGTCTTTTGGCAGCGTGAAAAAATACTGGAAAAACAAAAAAACTCAACAATGCAACAATGTAAACAGTCCGTGTTACAACTTACCCCTACTATTTAGTATGGATAGTGTGCAAATTGGGGGCAGGGATAGACTTACAGAAGAGAACAGTTAACTGTCTCTATTAGTCCTCTAAAAAGGGGTAAAACTTTTTTGACTTGGGCTAGCTACCAAACCGCCATTTCAACTGCACAGCAACTCCTTGGCTTCCCCTAACACCAGAGCATCACCCTAAAGAGACATTTGCAGCTGCTTACCCTTGATGCTAGGAGTAGGGTTGCCACCCGTGCCATAAAATACAAAATTGTATAAACAAGTTTACTGCCTGCCAATGCAGTCATACATGCTTCAGAAAAGATTTAGCTAAAAATGAAAATGTATGTTCAGGCATTCTCGCTCGCCTCCTCGAGACCAATGACAGGTTTACATTGTTCCAGGCTGAGTTTTGACAGGTTGAGCTGTTGACTCGAGCTCTGTGGCTTTGAAGCGTGGTAAACAAAGCCTGTTAGCAGCAGTGTGTATATGTGTGTCTTTTGTGTGGCACTGTTTTGCACCGGTGCCTGTTTACCTGTTTCAGCGCAGGAGAGGCAGTGGTGGGACACAACCTTATTAATGACACTCACAGTGATAATGGGATTTTTAAGATAGTGTATCTTCTTTTTCACACAAACATATACACACACACACAGGTTGTGATGTCACAGCACGACAATGAAACACCTCATGAATACTAATTAGATGGATGCATGGTAATACCATCCTAACCTGATCAATATTAACATACTTAGAGTCTTGTGTTGATACAACATTGTTTTTTGAACATTTTTCACTCATGCTGAGATAGTTGGACCAACATGCATGCTATCTATAAACACAAAGTGTTCACTTTTTTCTCTTTTTTTAAATGCAATAAAATAACCAAAAATAAATGATTAATAAAAAAGTTACAGAAGATTGTTTAGGTGAAAGTGCAAATAGTACCGTACCCAAATCCCAGACAAGAATGTTTTGCATCTTTAATTAACCAAGTCGCAGTTGTGCAAATGGTTGCATTTTATTTTGTATTTTCGCTGACTTAATTACCTTGACCTGCATTCCTTCCCATTATTACTATAAAAGCCATTCCTCTGTTACCCTTGGACTCTGCTCAGTATGAAGCTTTGTTTCATGTGTTGACAGAGAGCGCAAAAGCTGGATGTAGCAGCAAGTTTGGCACAGCGAGATTATACTTACCCTCCAAAACTGCAGATTCTCTGGAGCCTCCCAGCATTGAAATCCATATTTGGCCAGCAACATTTTCTGTGTATGAGTAATGGTGACCAGACCTCTGAAAGGAAAGGACATTAACATGCTAGAATGGGGCCATTAACAAGAACTTTGGGTAATTTAAAGGATGCGCGGTGCATGCAATGAGAAAAGGTGGAGGAAAACAAATGGCCAACAAAAGATAATTGCAGCACTACCTTGGTCTCGTTCACGTACAGTAGCAACTTATGCATTCATATGGCATTATGAGCAAGATTGAAAAAAAGACTATTAATATAATGAACGAGCGTTAGAGAGGAAGAGACGAATACAGATAGAGAAGGAGAAATGGAATGACAAACGAAGAGAAATGAAAGGACAAACCATGCTTGTAAAATAAATACTAGCATTTTTGCCAGATGCATCAGTTGCTCTCAAAGTCAGAAGTACACTGTCAGAAAAAAATGTTCAAAGCTGTCACTACTTTCAACAAGAGGTACATATTAGTATCAATTGTATACATATCTGTACCTAAAGGCTACATGTTTTAAGGACCCATTGCATTTTTATGACAGTATATACAGGTAATGGCGCTTTTCTATTGCATAATACCCCACGGTCTGGTCAGCTCATCTCACTTTGGCTTGGTTAGCTTTTCCAATGAGTTTGGTAACACTTAAGTGGGAGGGATTATAGGCGTGTCATTATATTTGTGCTGCCTACCGCTGTGACATCATACAAGTGAGAGCGTTTTTGTACATTCCCATACATTCATTTATTTCCCAGTCCACCACAAAATTAAATAGATATTTGCACATCGCGTTTATCACTACCTATGTCTTACGTCACAGTTTTTGTATAAATACTCGTGACGCCAGTCGACGCGCTCCACTGAGCTTCATTTAAGTTGCATTTAAGCATATATGCGGACGTGCGCAACGCGAATGTGCCGCCACAAATTGCAAGTCTGTAAAAAAGTGGTATGGTGATCCTGATTCTCTACATGGATGTTTTTCATCGCTAAAAGGATGTTTGGGATCTACAGTAAAGCACAGATGATAACAGGTTTACTCGAGACAGTGCAGGCTAGCACGAAGGTAAAGCTAATCTTTTACAATATAGCAATGACGCTGGTAGTGATGATTCTCTCATTGTTTTCGCATCATGTTTTGGTATCAGCCCGGAACCCAAACCGAGGTGGTGCTAAAAAAAGTATTGGTTACTACGTACTGCACCCAGTGGAAAGCCCCCAAACATAAGCTGACCCGACCCAAACCGTGGGGTACTAATGGAAAAGCGCCATAAGAGAGTGTTTTACCTCAGGCTGCACCTTCCTAATTTTCATTGGTTAAAACAGTGGGGGGTACAAACTGGGGGGTACAAAATGGTGCCAGGGGGGCTCCAGTTTTACGACTTTTTATAAATACACATATATGATGTCATTTATTTTCTATGTGGGTGGGTCGGCAAAGGGATCCACCCTTTGCTTAAAAGTTTAAAAACCACTGGGTTAAGTTATTATGTTGTTATTTGTGAGGGATAACACAAGAAGTATTTTGTTAAGCTTTTGTAAAGAAATTTATAAATGAAGTTCTAAAGGAGAACGATTCATTATAAATAATGATATTCTGCCAAATAAACAACACTCAAGCTTTATAACTCCTGAGCGATTTACTAAAAGCTTTCCAGGAAAACATTTATACCCTAACAGAATGTATCAGTTTCAGTGTAGTGATGCATAAATTCACATTTCAATTCATTTTTCAGTCCATTCCACACTAACAGCTAATTAACTCGTATTATTAATACAAGAACACGCAGATGCGTCTTTTCAAAGTTATAGGCTTTATTTAACTGCCAAAATGTCAAGCATGTTTCTCTACATAAATAACAATCACAAGAATTAACATACATGGCTACATGGGGCTGACAAAATCTCTGGGTGTGACATCACAATGTACCTGGTCATCTGTGGAACAAAGACAAAGGTTTTTGTCACTAAAAATAAATAAATTTAAACAATTTAAAGAAAATTTAGGTAAGCTATGGTATTTGAGCGTAGGCCAATTTGCTATTTACAGAAGTTAAAACCGAAACAGTCGTGGTTGTAGAGGGAAACGGCATCAAATAAAAAGCATTTTGAACAAAATATACAAAATCTATAAACTAAAACAAAAATACGTCCGATTACTAAATCAGACCATGAAACGTAAAATAACTAGGGGGGGAAAAGCTTAATCCATGCAGCCTCTTGGCTGGCGTGTTAATGTAAATGCATAGACTCTGTCCATTGAGGAAATAATTCATTGTGAGCACACAGTTGTGCTTCCTACTGACACAAAAAATTATTTGTTAGTGCTTACTGTATGTAGCATCGTGACTCTCATTGAAAACTCTTAAATAAATGTTTCCCAAGCTATACAACCCTTGCGATGCATAAATTATGCCTAATATTAAATCACGCAACACACCGGTTACTAAAGCAGACTGTTGTGTCTCCGAGTGAACTAAAACTTGTATTCTTTACGTGCCCTTGAACAACTCTCTTACTAAGATTAAGTAGGTTCATAACCATATGTTGGTTTCATTGTATAATAGACCGATCCACTGATTCTGATGGGTCGCACATGTCATTGTTCTCACACCCAAACTTTTCAAAAGGATTTACACAGTTATCAAACACATAATTACTGACATCTCAATCTCCACAGTGGGCAAAGGGTTTTCAGCGTGATGCTTTTATAATAAGCCGGATATGCCTTGGGGTCCATAGGAGTTATAAACAGGTGAAATTTAAGTGTGGCAATTTCATTCTGTATGAGGAAAAGCCAGGGAGGATTTAATCCGCGGGCTCTGGGAAAATAATTACTTTTCTTTTTTAGTAAGTCTTCCTTCAAGGCACTGGAAAAGAGCGGGCTGAATGCATTTTGTGTATTTTAAAAGACATTCTGAAAATTTTCACCTTGTTTTTGGTGTTTTTATGGGCCCTGTTATTATCATTTAAATTGATTCACCCGTTTGCTCACCTTCAAAAAAGTGATTCTTGCAAAGTTTCTTAATAAAAGATACCAGTGCTTGTTTGAAACCATCTAATATTTTTGTAGAAACCATTTAACAGCTGGCCATTTTAACCATTTTAAAACCTGGCTTGCTTATACAAAACAATTGTTTACCATACCGTTTATATATGAAGATCTCTTTTCCAATGCAGTCAATTTTGTTATTCGAACAGTGTGATTTTGTTCTCGAGAAATTAAACAGAGACCAAATTCAGTGCAACTGTAACCTTTTTGTTTTCCTCTCAATCCCCGTAACATGACTTACGCCTCTCCCACCCACACCACAGTGTTTCCCAATGGAACGTCAGTGATCTCGCAGTTGAGCTTATCCAGGCGCCCATCCAGTATAAACAGGGAGCTTTGGGAAGGGGTCATGAGATACTGTCCGAACAGGCCGCTTCCGGTCATGACCCTGTTTTTTCGGGTCCAGGGCCATTGCGCTGACGGTGTGGGCTGCTTTAGACTCTTAATCATTTTCACATTACCGGTGCTGAGCTCCACGAAAAGCGCATCCGTCTGCTGGCCGGAGCTGCCGAACACATTGTACAGGTTAGCCTCGGTGAAAGAGGGCATGAAGGCGAGATCAGATAGGTGTAGGTTGGTGTGAATGTCGAAAGGTTGTCCGATTTCACCCCGCACTGACATGTGCTGTAAACGCATTAACCCATTGCGGTCATCCACGCTTACCAGATAGTGGCCATCCGGAGACACGTAAGGTGTCCCGCTCACATCCCTATTGGGGCCGATGACGTTGTCCGTAACGCTATCGATGATTAATTGCGGCTGTACCGCACCTGTCGAGTCCGGCTGACAGTTGACAAAGTAGTATCCACCCAGATGCGTGTAGGCGAGGGATTGTGGGATGCAATCATACTCCTTCAAACTAATATTCTTCACGTAGGAGGTGGTTTCCAGGTCGATTTTGTGAAGAGCCGCTTCGTTCTTGTGGAGAATAATACCAAACCTATTGTGAAGAGGAGATATGTATTAGAAAACTCAATTTTTTTAAATCAAGCTTGTTAATTGTAAATGGTCTGTATTGATCCAATAAAAGCTTCATCCAAGTTGTCTCCATTGATTTGAATCTAATGCTATTGTGCACTTGAGTAATGTTATCCTGAGGGCAGTGAAACTGTAATTAATGATGTCCAAGCAGCTTTGGATAAGAAGTACCTGCCACATGAAGAGTAACAAAGTAGGCTTTTGTGTGAACAGATCCTGACTGAGACACGGATATCAAATACTAAACTGTTTCAAGTGAGGTCTACCAAGAGACTTTCGTAGGAGAAAAGAATTCAATGTCACACCTCTGTTCAACAGCCCATGCTAAACTACCAGATGTCTGGTGCTGTAATTGATTTCCATTAAAAAATTAATCATCCACACGTTGTCTTATCCATTGAAAAATCCTAAGAGCCCAATTATTAGCCATTTAAAACACTCCGCAGAACAAAGAAAAAATAAAGGTGGTAAGCGAAACGCGGCATTTGACAAAGCTCAATTAAATCTGCATGCTCTACAATCAATTCCAGCGCACACTTCTAACCCTCACATTCATCTTTATGCACTTGGAAATGTGTCTGCACTTAGTCTATGTCCTATCAACAGAGCATGCATGACTGTCATGGACTGATGAGACAAATTATAGTGATGAGCTCCATCAACTGGCAGCTGCTATGCGTCCATTAGTTACACCTCGAGCTATTCTCACTGTTATGATATACTCAGTGTTTAGTTTTGTAATTTATGAGGTACAGAATAAAAAAAAATGGGAGTACAATTTTAAATATAAAGGTGCTTGAAAGGTTCTTAAAGGATTAGTCAATTTTCTTATTTTTTTTTTTTAAAAATCTAGATAATTTATTGACCCCCATGTCAACCAAAATGTTGATGTCTTTCTTTGTTCAGTCAAGAAGAAATTATGTTTTTTGAGAAAAACATTCCAGGATTTTTCTCATTTTAATAGACTTTAATGGACCCCAACACTTAACAGTTTAATGCAGTTTAAAATTGCAGTTTCAAAGCAGATTCAAAGGGCTCTAAACGATCCCAAACGAGGCATAAGGGTCTTATCTAGCGAAACGATTGTCATTTTTGGCTAGAAAAATAAAAAATGCTTTTTGAGGTAACATTCCAGGATTTTTCTCATTTTAATTGACTTAATTGGACCCCAACACTTAACAGTTTTAAAGCAGTTCAAAATTGCAGTTTCAACGCAGCTTCAAAGAATCCCAAACGAGGCATAAGGGTCTTATCTAGCAAAACGATTGTCATTTTTGGCAAGAAAAGTAAAAAATATGCACTTTTAAACCACAACTTCTCGTCTTCCTCCGTCCACGTGATGCGCCAGCGCGACCTCACATAATTGCGTAATGACATCAAAAGGTCACGTGTTACACATTTGCGGACCATTTAAACAATAAACTGACACAAAGACATTAATTATTATCATTCCACATACAACTACGTCAGAGCGGTCCTCTTCTTAACACTTGTAAACACTGGAGTGGTAGTTTCGCATAAGTCACCCGTGACCTCTTGACATGATGACATATTACGTGAGGTCACGCTGGCGCGTCACATGTCTGGAGGAAGACGAGAAGTTGTGGTTTAAAAGTGCATATTTTTATTTTTATTGCCAAAAATGACTGCAATGTTTAACTGCATTAAAACTGTTAAGTGTTGGGGTCCATTAAAGTCCATTAAAATGAGAAAACTCCTGGAATGTTTTCCTCAAAAAACATAATTTCTCCTTGACTGAACAAAGAAAGACATCAACATTTTGGATGACATGGTGATGACATGAGTAAATTATCTGGATTTTTTTTTAAAGAAAATTGACTATTCCTTTAAAAACTATTCTGTCTTGTTGTTACCCAACTATGGGTTAAAACAACCCAGCATGCTGCACAGTTTTAACCCAAAATGCTGGGTTGTTTAACCCATTGTTGGGTCAAATATAAACATTTCCTTATTTAATTTAACCCCTAAGGGGTTTGGTTTATC
Source organism: Paramisgurnus dabryanus (assembly GCF_030506205.2). NCBI lineage: Eukaryota > Metazoa > Chordata > Actinopteri > Cypriniformes > Cobitidae > Paramisgurnus > Paramisgurnus dabryanus. Next base: position 27,922,621 of record NC_133352.1, read on the forward strand.
CCATTTTGATCCAACGCTGGGTTGAAAATAACCCAGAATTGTTAGGGTGTAGGCAATGCATATACTATGCACCGTAAATCACTTTGGATAAAAAATCGACCAAATGCATACACATAAATGTGTCTGATTCACTAAAACAGGTGCAAAACTATAGGGTTTTCGAGCCGGGTTATTCCAATACAACCCAAACTCTAAATATGCTTGTAAAAAGACCAGAGATTTCTATGCCACAGGGATCACTAAAAATGGTCTTTGCAATCACGTATTCAGCATTGTTTTACAGATATATGTTTGATGCAGCCCCTTGTGAGAGCCACAGGGAAACATGCATCACTGAATAGTGATTAGAAACAGGTTTCCCAGTGGCAGAAAGGAACAAAACATTTCTACAGGGGCTTGAGATGATGTATCCCATTGTACACCAGAAGCTGATTCTTAAGAGTCACATGCATCTCTTGGAGATGACACACACAGCTTTGTCCTCTAGATATGTATTGCAACAAGAATAAAGCTGTTTTCATTGCTCTATAAAGCCCCTACCAAAACAGTCAATATACAGCACAGCACTATAACATCATATTATAAAAAGAAACCTAAATGGAGCTTTTGCAACCTTGTTTTATTGTCTGTAATATGCCATGGGTTTGTTTAGGTCGCCAATGTAAAGCAATTAATGGAAGCACTTTTCTCTTGTAAATCAATGCTGTCTTTTGCTTTCACCTCGGGCATCTCAAAACAACCATTAATTCGCACCAACAAAAATAAATTTCTTTATGCATCACCAAACCTCCATTTATACAAATAAATTCAATATTTATCCACCCTACCCTTTTGACATGGAAAATGTCTAATTAGACCATGCAAAGGGTTTAGTGTACAATTAAAAAAGAAATAAAAGAAATAATAACAAGATATGCATTGCTTACTGGTGACACACAAACATATTTGCCCGTAGGCTGCTTGCTTGGATAAAAGCGTGACAGGAAGTCAATGAATGCCGTGAACAGGACTCCTGTAGGTTGTTATTTTCCCAGCGTGAAGGTTTGTAAATGCTGAAATAATTTGACAACCTGACTGAAATGTCACATAGAGACTCTCCTCCGTACAAATCCCTCCTCAACAGTTCACCGCCATGGGTGAATTCAAAATATATGAGGCATTTCAAATGGGAAAAGAATGAAGTAATTATTGGATCACGGATCACAAAGCATTTCCCCTTACAACAGTGTTCAGTACAAATAACGCTGCTGCTGCTGTTTACCAGAATCAGATTTTTATTATATGAGCATATTTTCAAAAATCAATATCCTCTTGCGGATTACACAACTACACTTACATTTACAGTATAGTGAACACATTCCCATCGTAGGTTCATCGTGAATTTATTAGTATATTACGGATTAAGATGTAAAATGCGGTTTCAAACTTTTCTTATTAATGTTTTGATAGACACTGATGTATACAATCCTAATGAATAGCCAGCAATAACTTTTAAGACCTAGACAGTATATTTTTAAGGTTCATAAAATACCAAAGAGTTAATCGGATTGATTTTCAAATACAAATACCTCCTATATACTTTATATACTATTTCAGCTCTAAAATTGTACACACATATAAAGGCTTTGGTTTTGGATGTTGTCACAGAGGTCTTCAATCTTTTTCAGGCCTAGGACCCCTCAATCGATAGAGCGGAGGAGCAGAGACCACCAGTACATACTGTATATCAAATTAAGACTGGATTTACTTTATTATGATGGTAACATTATAAGTATATTAATATAATAAATTTTTGGTATGCACAGTCACATACTCTTAAAATAATACATAACCCTTCAAATTTACTGAATAGATTTGAATGTGTAAAACTTAATTTTAATCAAGTTTAAATTTTTACCCAATTAATGATTTTTTTATTTAAACATTAAAAACATAAAAAATGTATTATGTATTACTCTTATGTACTACGTTACAGTTGTATTACAGTTATGAACAGTATTACTCTTAATCAAGTTTTAATTTTTATTATTAGCCAATTAATGCATTTTTGAATGATTTTTTTATGTACACATTAAAAACATAAAAAAATGTATTAAGTATTACTCTTATGTACTACGTTACAGTTGTATTACAGTTATGTACAGTATTACTCTTAACATAATACATTACACTTTAAACTTACTGAATACATTTGAATGTGGAAACCTTAATTTTAATCAAGTTTAAATTTTTATTATTAGCCAATTAATGCATTTTTTTGAATGTATATATATTTTTTTAAACATTATTTAGGGGACACCTGGCAATACCAATATATCCCAGACCCCCTGTTGAAGACCCATTTAAAATATTTGACCTTTTAGCAGCCATATCACCCTGTAGCCCAAGACAGCTTGCCCACTGAAGCTAAGCAGGGCTGAGCCTGGTCAGTACTTGGATGGGAGACCACTTGGGAAACACCAGGTTGCTGCTGGTAGAGGTGTTAGTGAGACCAGCAGGGGGTGCTCACCCTGTGGTCTGTGTGGGTCCTAACACCCCAGTATAGTGATGGGGACACTATACTGTCAAAAAGCACCGTCCTTCGGATGAGACGTTAAACCGAGGTCCTGACTCTCTGTGGTCAATAAAAATCCCAGGATGTCATTCGAAAAAGAGTAGGGGTGTGCCCCGGCATCCTGGCCAAACTTGCCCATTGGCCTACTAATCATCCCTCATACTAATTGGCTAAATCACTCTGTCTCCTCTCCACTAATAAGCTGGTGTGTGGTGAGCGTTCTGGCGCAATATGGCTGCCGTCGCATCATCCAGGTGGATGCTGCACATTGGTGGTGGTTGAGGAGATTTCCCCTGTTCATATGTAAAGCGCTTTGAGTACTGAGAAAAGCGCTATATAAATGTAAGGAATTAATTAATTAATTATTCCTAACCCCCATTTTAAGCTCTATCATGAAAATGACATACCCATACTAAAATGTTTGCAGCTCCAAAACTACAGTATTTGACCTACAGGAATGATTGTGATATATTCTGAAAGTAGACACTTGAAACTTTCTTTAAGATTTCAGATGAGTTTAAAAGAAAGCAAGTTATAAATGTTTAAGTATAGTGGAATTGAAATGTTGTGCACAAAACATTTTTCAATTCATAACAAAATATATAATAGATGTCCCATAGCAGCCTTGAAAATCAATGGTCTTAAAGCCACAAGTCTAACAAAGTGATTTTTAAAATTTGAGATTGATATATAAAGTGTGGCTTTTGTAAGCTTTTATCTTAATCATGGCACATTTCCAAAAATGGTCATTGGGCTGATCCAAATCGTCACCTGCTATAATGATGTAGAATAAAGTAAAAAAAGCTTTATAAATTATTTATTTACATGTGGTTATTACCTAGAGCAGTGGTTCTCAAACTGGGGTCCGGGGCCCCCAGGGGGGCCGCGAGATGGTGCCAGGGGGGCCCCAGTTTTATGACATTTTATAAAATACATTCATTTATCATAAATTCTGTGTAATTAAACCTAAAAAAATAAGGCTACTAACCAACAGCACTACTTTGTATAACTTAATATGTTTTGTTTAATTCAAATTTTAAATTTTTTGTCATAAATTTTCTTTGGGGGACCGCGAAGGAATGCACCGTACATAAGGGGGGCCGCATGCAGAAAAAGTTTGAGAACCACTGACCTAGAGTATCTATCTACAAAACGTTATTTATTAAATTAAAATATTCTATACACATTTGACAAAAATGCGTTTTTACTTAAAATCTATGAAAACTATTGAGATCATCCTGTCTCGTTTATGATTTGCGAGTCTGTTATCTAACAGCATATATTCCCCCTCTCTCAATCTGTATCATTTTGCTCTTAGAATATCAATGATGTTATTCTTTCTACCTATAATATAAACAGGCTTTACAAAGAAATACGACTTCTCAAATGCTGATGTGATAAATTCAGACCCTTGCCAAGCAAAGATCAAAGGGTTATAATACTTTACACATGAGTAAACCTCTATTGCAGGGAAGATCGCTGATGTCTCATTCTGTTAACTGGGGAACACTGAAACGCATTACTCCATCAGGGACAAGACAACACCTCTGAATGTCATCAGCCTCTCGGGGCAAAGCGCCAAAAAAAGTGTACATACTCTCAACGGAGGAAAAACAAGGCTGACACTCACTAAACTCAAATGTCAGGAAACGAATTGCAGTGTTAGCGCACAGGTTTTGTATCACTGGGTGTAAGCACTGCATGGGGTAAAACCAAACTGTAGGGTTTGCTTACTTTTTTATGAGGTGAAAGCAAATGTGTGTTTATGTGCAGCCGTATAATCTCAGTTTCTGGCAGGATTGAAAATGAAATGTTTTTTGTGCATTATGCTGTATCCACCGATGAACTCTCTATTGTGAAATTCACTCTCATGTCTTTTAACAAAGGCCGGTCACTAGCTGTGATAAGAGCGCTGCAATTGCACCGCTACAACAGAAAAAGAAAAGAGACCCAAGTGCTTGACTAAATGTAAGAACACAAATGTCTATGCCTGAACTGTACAAATACTTGTGCTGCAGATAAACACATTGTTATATGGATCTCAGTAACGCAAATCTGAATGAATATTGTCATGGAGATGTTGCAAATAAGTTTTAAATTGATTAGATTTAATGAATCTTTGTCAGTCTTGCCTCTCAGGTTCTAAGGCTCTGTGCCAAAACCTAATGAAGTTTTGTAGGTAGTATTTTGGGCATATTTTTGACACAAACCCTGCTTCTGAAATTGCATACTGACAGTACTGAAAAATATGAATGAATTTGGACGTAATGCATTCATCATTGATACATCCACCATGACAAAAGTTACTTGTAAACTGGAATTCTGTTAAACAAGGGCTATTTAACCACAAGGGGCCGTCGTTTAATATATGTAGAATTTGGTTCCAAAACGCGATAAACACATTTTTTTTTTTAATTGTTACCGGCAAAATCAGTATTGTATCTGGGCAGTATTAAAAAGCCAATTCTTCATTTTATGCAAAAAATTCAATATCCACCGTGTTATTCTGTCATCTTTTTTCCCTTTTTTCCAAACTGCAACAAACGGCAGTCATCCTTCTCTGCAGAATGCAATAAATCCGCTTAACCAATCACAGTGCACCATTCCACACAATGGCGGCACTTTGAATACACACGGAATCCTAGTTTTCCTCATCTACTTTGTACTTCGTGATCAACAAACAAAACAATACTTTTGATGGCATTTATAAACCTGTGGTGATTTTCTGTGGTGGAGAAGAAACGTAAAGCATCAAAATTAAATAATTTACGTGAGAGGCACTCGGGCGAAGAAAAAAAGCCGGCTGTTGTTTTTTTCTCACACGACAGGTCAAGCTTCTGTCATGCTAACACATTGACCCCAGGGGATTTAATTTTTTTATGTTATTATAACCTAAAGATGCTATGTAAAAGTTTGTAACATAAAATAGTGGTTTTCATCTTCTCACTTTCTTGGTATAGAAAACACATTTTTATGCAAATTAGTCAAAATGTATTTATTGCGTTTTGGAACCAAACTCTTCATATGTATTGGCATTCGAATAGAGCCGCTTTTGGACATTTTCGAATAAAACAACGCCTCTCCTGTTACTTGTTCGCTGGATAACTCCTCTCCCGGGGGCTCACGGGGTAGTAAAGTGTCCATCAACTGAACACTTCAGGATCTTGCCGAAAATATGAATTAATCCGGGTACTTTTCTGCCTACTGTTTTCATATACACCTCGCCTACTGCTTTTTGCCTACTAAATAGGTGGTTTCGGACACATAGAAAGACTGGTTTAGATTATGTTGCCTTCTTTGTTGAGAAGAAAATACCAACAAGTTCAATGAAAAAGGTTATTCAAAATAAAAGTAAGAAAATCCAAATATATGTATAGATATAGACTGCATACCAACAAGCATCTGCAAAATGTAAGACTTTTTAAATCAACATTGTGTGCATGCTATTAAAAGAGCCTTAGACAGCGACATTTGTCATTTCAATCTGAACCTTTAACATGGTTTACAACAGTGTTCTTGTTATCAGGAACGTGACTTTCATTGTAGCGAACAAGTGGCGCTTTCTAGTGCTCGAAAATGAGTCCCTATTTTTTCTATATTAGCATGAGATGATAGCATAAGTAAACATCCATCAACACACAGGGGGACAGTAAGAGGATCAGCAGTGCATGCTCAGTAATCTTCAACTCAGATTTTAATCAATTCAAATGAGATTTCCACATCCAGCCAGTGTCTCCTGGTCTGTTTATTCAGGGTTTAAACTCTCCATTCCTCTCTTCACAGGTGCTAAAGCTACTTCCCCATGCGAGTGACTATGAATGCACAAAATGGTTTATTAAGATCTAAATGTCAGACGCTGAATGTAATTTACACACTACAGAGCGCCGGAGAGCTGTTTTCTTCTCTCGGGTTGAGTTAGAAGAACAGACCATAGATATTAACAAGATGCTGCATTGGTATTACTATAAATGGGGAAAATCACAGCACTCGATTTGGTCGCTCTAGCAAAGGAAGTCCAGCTTCCAGTAAAAGGGCCAAATGTCAATCAATAAAAACAATCATCCTCTGTTGTAGGGGTTCTGTATAGAGCGTTGTGAATTACTTGCCAACCTTTGTGGACTTGCCAGTAGCTGAAGCAACTGGCAACTTTGTTGTGCAATTGGAGCTTAAGAAACAAAATTGATGGTACAATAGGCTTTATGCCCAGCTGCACTACTTCCTGAACTTCAGCCAGCTCCTTGTTTCCTGTCTGCCATTATTGGACAAACTGATTAATCTAGGTGTGCCTGACCTCAGTAGTCACAAACAAACTGATTAATCCAGGTGTGCCTGACCTCAGTTGTCACAACTTCAATAATCAGACACACCTGGATTAATCAGTTTGTCCAATAATGGCAGACAGGAAACAAGGAGCTGGCTGAAGTTCAGGAAGTAGTGCAGCTGGGCATAAAGCCTATTAAAGTCAAGTTTACTGTTGGTCAGAAAAATTTTGTCTAAAATTTTAATTGATGGCCACTTAATTTGTCCCATACTTTCAGTTTCAGTGAAATTCTGCCATGCATCAAAAAAACAGTGGGTCTCTAAGGCTGGATTTACATTGCAAATCTTGATTTGTTGCCTATATCCGATTTTTTTGTGACCTGCTTACATCATCTTTTAAAAGTGACTCGTATTCAATGTCTGCATTTACACGGAAAAACAATTAAATGTCGTAGGAAGTAAATGTCGCAATATGCAATGCACACAGACAAAATGATTATACAAGATTTATTTCTGTAACAAGACAACTAACTAACATTACTTCACTAAGCGCATCTGTCGTCCTCTATTGCACTGCTAAGAAGAGTCATGTGATCACGTGTGTAGTTGAAGTCATTTGCTAGCGTCGCATTTTCAATAATGCATGACACGTCTTGAGATGAAAATATCCGATCTGTCCGCTTACATTGCAGACATGAATGCATGTATCCGATTCATATCTGTTTTTATTTCCACATAGCCTATGATGCAAATTTTTTGCTCGAGTTGAATATTTTCAACTTGGGGTAAGATGCAGTTAAGTCGAATAGTGCATGTTTTCGCGGCAAACGCGCAGCCCATATCGCGTCATTCGCATCCCCCACGCAAGGACGTGTCTGATCGCGTCTTTGCATTGACTTTGTATGTAATCTACTCACGCAAATCGTTGAACTCGCGTTTGGTGTGTATGCCCCATAAACATGCAATGTAAATGCAACCAAAAGTATTGGTCTTCCTAAATTCTAGTGCATAGGGCTTGGTCCTGTATGACTGAAATGTATAAACTAAATATGAAAATTAAATATGGCCACAAGTATGGAGACCTTAGTTATAATAACAGTAAGTGTTACTTATGTACACAACGGAGGTCTCTCTCATTGTCTTACCTGATGTGATTAATGGTGAGACTTATGGGAGGGATGAAGAAATCCTCCACCCTGTCGAAGCGATGGCCGACTGGTTGAGTGTGGATGGTGTGGTGAGGTGTGCTCCCACTCGCCTGGCTGATCACCTGATGTGTGAAAGAGTCACAAATGTAACAGGCAATTTTACTGGAGCTCATACAAACACACAGACATCCAAATGGTGCATGATCTCTGAAAGCCAATGTTGATATTTGAAATCACCTAAACAAACACGCCCCTACCCCAATAGAATCTGGACCTTCTTTTGATTGTCCCGCCCCACACATATGCAACCCAGGCAATGATGTTGATTAGTAGACACGCCCCTTAGTGATGTTTGGCTACAAGTGTGTTTTGGTACTCTGCCCTATTCCCTTTTCCAAAGTGTATTTCCTTTAAAAGCAGCACAAGAGTTATTGAAGAGCAAACTAATATGCTTTTAAATCTCTTTCGTGGTTATTTAAAGACATACGCCGAACGATTTACGCAGCATGCATGATTTTAAACACAACTTATTAAGCCATAAACTCATAATAATGATGAACTCTATCGCAAATACCTTCCAGTTTTCTTTAAAATAATCGCATCTTTTAATGACGCAAGCGTACTCGGGTACAGATCATAAAGTGTATGGCGGACCGGCGGGAGAGTGAGGACAATCGTACTTGGGTACGGTTCGGTTCGGTTAGGTATGATGTGAGCGCGCCCTTACAGTAACACAGTAACAACCAGCCTCCATCAATGTTTATGGTAGTGCAGAAAGGCACAACGACTCTTGTCATGAGGAACTTGATATACTCTGACTATGATTAGCCAAAGCTTTGCATTATGGGAAAGGGAACCGTGCCAATCATATGATACACAACCCCACTGAGATTGCTTGCTGTGCTGGTTCAATTTTACATCACTTTGCAAACGCTTTAAAAATGTCAACTAAAATCATGAAAACACACACAGCAGGAACATCTCTTCTTGGGGAGAGCGGGATAATTGTAACACTTTGCTAGCTTTGCACATACTGTATATTCTGATTCTGTTTATATTTGTGCCCAAACATCTTTGACATAATAGCCATGATTACTTGTTCGTATATATATAAGCATTTCTTAGTTCAGCTGAACATAAAGGAAGATATTTTGAGCAATGTTTGTAACCAAAACATTTCTGAGCACCATTAGTAATTTTTCTTTCCTAGTATGGAAGTCAGTGGTGCTCCGGTTACAAGCTTGATTACAAATATCTCCTTTTGAGTTCAGCAAAACAAAGAAATGTATACAGTTTTGTAACATGTTAAGCAAATGATGACAGATCTAACTATTTCTTTAACTATAAGGGCTCTATCATACAGTGAAATGCGGGACGCAAGTGTCTTTTGCTAGTTTCAAGTCGGCGCAATTATCATTTTCACGTTTAGCGCCGCGTTGTTTAAATAGCAAATGCATTTGCACCCATTTTTGCACCCATGGGCGTTCTGATCTAAAAACAAGGTGTGTTCAGGTGCATTGTTGGTGCGTTGCTATTTTGGGGCAACTAAAATAGACAATGCCATTGACCAACTAAAACCTGGTCTAAAGTCCAAAGTCTATGGCGCAATAGTGTTTTTTATATTTAATGAGCGCGTTAGAAATATGCGCCTCTAAACGGGATAGCGACGCGGGTTTGCTTATCACACAAAAAGCTTTTAAATATGAAAAAGTAAAGCATTCAAATGTAAAAGATAATTATTGAGTCTCTTTGACATAAATGAGGACCGATTATGAGACGTTAGAAGGCACAAAGAGCTGCTTCACCTGCAGCCTGGTAAGTAAATAAATGCTTTGCTTTAAACAAATGCATCTGTTTTTAAAAATGTTTTAATGCTACCCCATGTTTTTATTGTATATGATGACCTTGTACCTGTGTATATGGTGAGATGAAAAAATTTTTTAACTAATCCTTTAAAAAAAACTCATGCCGCTGTCCGGGTGCTGAAACGGCTCTCCGCACGTTTGTAAATTTTTTATCTCCTGTTTGTTACAAATAAAGTATTTTTAGAGTACAAACCTTTTGCATACTTGTAATCTTACATACTTGTAAATTATTTTTTGATGATATTGGTTAGCTATACAGCAATTAAAAGCCTGCTATTTTTACTTCAATGACTAAAAGAAAACGGCTTTTAAAGGTTTTCAATACAAGTGAAAAACAACACATTTATTTAACATCAATCTTAAACTGGTGGTCTTCTTCCGCCGCTTAGTTTTACAGTTTACAAAGTCCCTAGTCTAAATAGGTATTAGACATTGCGCCAGCGAAACTGGCTTTTAACTCTTTCACCGCCAGCGTTTTTAAAAAAAGTTGCCAGCCAGCGCCAGCGTTTTTCATGATTTTCACCAAAGTTTAATGCCTTCCAGAAAATTTTCTTCTTTAAATATATAAACATACAATATACCAAATGAAAGAACAGACCCTCTGCTTTCAAACAAAAAAAAAAGTTTCATTCTACCTTTAGTGGTTCTTTTGCAATCAGCTTTTGAATATGGGTAGGTTTTTGCAAAAACACCATATTTTGAGATAATTCCATTTTTGTGACGGACTTTTCATAGAGATCCGATTCAGAGCGATCTTTAAAACAGACACGGACATGCAGGAGCCCAAAACACACCCATTACTCATTAAAAGAATAGGAACAACCCTTTTTGCCCCGCGTTAAATTAGCAAAAGTGGATTCTGACACATCCATTTAGATCATGCGCCATGCGCTTTAGACCATGCGCTTAGATCGTTAAAATAGGGCCCTAAGAGTTAGGAATTGTGTTAGTCATGTGAACGTGAAGGAGAGTTTACCTGGAGAGTTGGAAAGTTTTTCTCGAGATCTCCCCAGCTCAGAATCCACACCTGGTCATGTGACTTATCATAGTGCAGCTTTACTGGAACCCGGTCTGTGCTTACAGTCTATTGACAACAACAGATTAAAACACATCAAGAAATTATATTCATATAAAAGTATCCACACAAAAAACTAATTTTGATATGCAAAGTCCTATATCACAATCTAGACGTACAATAATGAAGCACAATAATGATAAGATGTTACATAAAAGTCAGAGGCCGCAGTTTTTTTTAAGCTCAATCTTTAATTAAGAAAGGAACTATATTATATTCTACCATTTACTAAAATACGATTTTACAAATAATTAATGCAGTGAAAAACTAAGACAGCTTTTGTTTTGCAGGTAAGTGGAACGACTGTGAGAAATTGATCTATTTTCCACATTGCTTGTTTCTAAAGAGCTCCAGTGAGAATTCAATGAAATCACTGAAACTCATTAGGTTAATTCACGAGAGTGATTCTCTTTTACTGAAAGCCAATGCTTTCTGACTTTCGACAAAAATCACAATAAAAGTTTTACAAGCCCACCAAAGCGATAACAGACTAAAAGCCTCTCATGTCTGGTCGGTATGTTTTTTGCCTGTTCAGACTTTGGTTACGGGTGTGCATTGTAAATGTGCTGACAGCACCAATAGCTTAGCCGGTTTGTAATAATAGCTGTGCATCCATATGCATTCGGTTTCACCTGACTAAAGATATTCCACTAGGAAACAAGTGATGCATTGTGCACTGATAGCCTTACTATGCAATTTTCACACCCGGTTGTGCTTATACTGTATGGTTGCACACAAATATGCAAAAATGATTATAGTCGCTCTTTCTCTTCAGGTGCTGGTTATTCACCTAATGTGGCATTTACTATTTATTTTTCATATTTTTTGCACAGCTTGTTTGAACAGCACAAGGATTAAAGCGCCCCTAACGTAGAAAATGCACTTTTAAATGTGTTTGTAGCAGAAAATGAGTCGCCAGTGTTTGTGCAGGAACATCCTGTAATTATACAAATCACAAGATGCACAACTTCACATTTGATTAACTGAAAGATCTAAAACATTTTCTAAAATAACTTAAAATGTGTTAGTCTGAAAAACGATGGACATATGCAACTCGGACGGCTTCGGGGTGAGCAAATCATGGGTTTAATATCATTTTTGGCCGAACTATCCCTTTAAAGTCAAAACATAGTTTATTCATTGTCTACCGCATTGCCTACTCTCAGTTTAATTCAATTCTCCTAACCCCGCCTCTAACCCCAAAATCACTGGGCGAAAGCAAATTGTACAAAAACATATGAATGTAATTGTACGAATTAATGCTAATTAACCTTTTTGTAAAATAAGTACGAATTGCCATGCGATTGTGAAAGGCTCATACTATCTTTCTTTCAGAGGATTACACCATGATTACACTATGTTAAAATACCTCAGAACAGATAAGTGAATAGCCCGCGGTGTCTTACGAAGTTTGGTGATAAAAAATAATTTGGTCGATATATAATGCATCCTGTGACTTACACATAAATTGTAGCTGTCAAACAGAAGAAATAACAAGATAGATACTGGATACCTTCTCTTTTTTTCTCGGTCCCTAAAACATCAGGTGGCTAATAAGCTCTTGCTAATCTCAGCTAATGATAACCAAACCCCCAGGTAACCAAATAATGAATCTGTCCCTTGCCAACACATCATGAGGAATCATACTGTGGACTACTGAGGTGAAGAAGGGTTTGGTGGCATTTATCTGGGCATTCCCCATTTTCCACCTGACAACCCTAAAGCCAAACCACCCAGATATCAGACAAACAGTATCTACCTTTAAAAAAATGTGTATATTCAGAGAAGTCTATATCACAAGTTAACTGGTTACTAGTTTTGAATTGAGAGTGAAAACCATGCTCAGTGCAATTTTCAACTAGTATACATCTACAGCAGATCTTTAATGCTCTTGGCTGGATAGGGCTTATAGAGTGCCCATGGTAAAAAAAATGCATAGCAAATTAAATCTGATGTATAAATGTACATGAAAATATATCAACTAAAACTGTAATAATAAATACGCTTTGCACCTAAAGTGATTTAAGGGTTGAATTATGCGGTACACGAACACATAAAATATATTTGCATCTATATCTGGTACAGTATCTGTAACCGCGCTTCATCTCGGCATCATTACTATAAAAGTTCAAATCAAAGTTTATGGTATGTTTGCAAGAGTAATGTTTTTGGTTATTGATTTACTGACCTGAACAGCCTTCTGGGATTGGATGTCTACAATGAGCAACCTGTTCAGTAGAGGCTGAGTGGCGTAGATGAATTTGTCCTTCACATTGACTGCTGATGTCCACATACACTTCTGATCTTTCTCCCCCTCCACTTGTGGACAGACCTCCTCCTTTAAAATTCAAAAGAAAGGTTCATCAAAATTGATTATAAGATTGAACGCATCTCTTGAAAGAGAAGCAGTATCGACTGATCATTTTTCCAGGTGGAGTGCTGAGATCAGCCCTAAAAATGGAAAAGCATTGCCAAGTCTTTTATGCTTAAGGTAAAGCTCTCTTATCTGTTGAGTAAATCATGTGCATTCAGTAATATAATCCTATTTGCCACTATTTGCGTATTTAATTTCAAGCTTTCATGAGGTCGCACATATAAATTCGTTCTTCAAAATCCACCAAACTATAAAAGTCAAATATTATAAGAGTGTGTTGTGCCTCAGAGGAAGTGACTTAGTGGATTTAAACTGATACAGGACAGAATGTCATCATAGAGGCAAACCCTGTGAGAAATGTGAGTGGTTGGTTGGCCTGAGGCAGAAGTTGCCATGGTTAAAAAGGTGCGAGTTTGTTTGATTGACGGCCACAGAGGTTGTGAAGAAGGGGGCAGCTCCTGTGGTGATGCTGTTGACTGGGCTACTCAAGAGCTGTCAATGACAATCAAGTCAAATCACTGACTGATGGGACTTGATGTGTCTTGTCTAAGGGCAGTGGAAAGTGGTCTTTATAAGTAAGAACTACGGCTTTGAAGCACACACAGTTATTTTTATTGCTAACTTCATGCCATCTTGGGCAAACAAAGAATAAGCAAAAAACGAATGAAACAAAAATCAGGAGAGTGCAAACATACATAGTAGATCTGGACACTTAAAAATGTATAAATGGCACTGCATTAGACAACATCATATTGCAGAGACAATTGAAACGATACATTTACATCACTGTTTAACATAAAAACAATAACCATTTGAACACATTTTGGTTATAAAACTTTTTGTAACATGTCCACAGATCTACACCTGGAAATATAAATTTTTTATCATTTCTCCCAAACAGTCTTATATCCTTACGGCAGGAGACACAATTTTTTGTTTTTGTTGCATCCGAAATCATGTACTGTGCCCTACTGCTTTATAGTTAACAAAGAACATTCTATACAGTATCCATAGGTTCAGTATGAATACATTTCGGATATAGTGTATCCGTAAGTTTTTCATGACCTGCATGTCCTTTGACCTATGATGCAACCACGACCACAATGTAACAAGTTCATTTTTATATTTATATGTATTATATATTTTTATTATATTTTAATGGTGACTCCCCATCTCACGTGGCTTCATGGGATATCTACACTGCAAAAAATTACTTTCTTACTTATTTTTGTCTTGTTTTAAGTACAAATATCTAAAACATTCTTAAATTAGGATGCATTTTCTTGATGACCAAAATGACCTAAAAATAATTCTAGTTTTTAGACAAAATATATATTATTTAAATGAATTTGTGCTTAAAACAAGCAAAAACCAACAGTTTTTAAGAAAAAAGCAAGATTTTTCGCTTAACCCATTGGCAGGTTTTTGCTTGTTTTATGCACAGACTCAGTTAAATTTGATATATATATTTTTTTAATCTAAAAATAGACTTTTTCTGAGGTGATGTTTTTGCATAAAACAAGCAAAAAAAATCTGCTAATGGGGTAAGCAAAAAAATCTTGAACATTTTTCTTAAACACTATCAAGAACAAATCAAGAAAATTTGCTTACCCCATTGGCAGTTTTTTCTGCTTGTTTTATGCACAAAATCACTTAAATTTGATATTTTAATAATTTTGATATTTAAGAATTTTTAGATATTGCTACACATTACTTTTGATGTTATAAATGGTATTATAACAAAAATGAATGACTGATTTTAAGTCAATCATTGAATAAACGTGATTCTCCACAGAAACACACAAAAATGTGTTTTAACATACATTGTAAGTACAGTGGAGAGAAATACAATAAAATGTTTTGAACAGTGTTCATGTACGGAAACACTGATCACCTGAACGGTGGCTTCACAAAATTATAATTTACAACAAAACAACATCAATAATATAAGAGCTTGAACCTATATGACATTTTATTAACAAATATTTGAATAGAGAAAGTTCTTATCAGTTTTTAATTTGTGAAAAAGCAGAAAATAATCAAAATATTCAAGCGCAAAGGATTATGGGTATTCCTCACAACATGAACTAATAATTTTAAGTTAATTTTACTTGAATGTTTTAGTTTAATAGATTTTGTAAGGTTAACAGTTAAATCAACAAATCAATTTAAGCTTTTGCTTCAAAACAGAAAATATTAATGATTTTTCCTTGATTGTTTGAGTAAAGACAATTTCTGGGTTAACAGTGTACTGAAAACAAGACAAAAATACTAAGAATTTATTTTCTTGAAAATAATTTTTTGCAGTGTAACCCACTAAACATTAAACATCTGATGGATGTGCAGATCATGTCTATGTTGCGTCTGTTGGTCCAAGACAAATTCTGGATGTCTACACACATGCAAATTAGGTTCCCTATTTGGACATCTAACCGTGACCCCACTTGGATGTCATTATGCAGTTTAACATTTGAACGTCGATTTCGTGGTGTTGCTGTTTCAACTTAATTTTTCTTAAGTTGACACAACTTGCAATTTCTAAATTTGTTCATTCAAATACACAAAAAATTGAATTCACTAAAAATGTTTCCTTCATCCAAATAAGAATTTTTAGGATAATGGTTGACATCTATATTTTATAACTTGAGCCAATGAAAAATCTTGCCCTAAACAATATTTTTTCATCTATGAACACCTGGCAAAAGGTGTATTTTTTGTTCAAGAAAGTCCATCAAATGTATTTCTAGTGCAGGTTTTTTTATGTTTTAAGAACGTTCGTTGGGTGTGCGAATTTTAGAGAAATTTTATTATTTTCAAACTGTTAAATTTCTAAATGTTCTACTATTCACTTATTAGATTTAGATGTTGTTGTATTTTCATTTAAAGTCAGCATTATAGTGATCACTGGCTGTTTTAGTTGGACCCTTGACTCTGAGTTTGCTAGCTTTTCGTCTGGCTGCTACAACTTTGTTTAAAACATGTTTCTTGTGGTAAAAAGCAGCCAATAATGTAACAATCACAGTGGTGTTGATGCTTAAGATCATTATCTAGTTAGTTTATTTAAAGTATCTTTTTCTGTTAATAATGTGATACTACAGGAGATCCAGCACACATAGCAGTTTATAATTCTGACAGATTTTCTAAAAAATTCCACATAAAAATAAATTGTTGTGCCATTTAGAAAACAAACATCAAGAATGAAAGTATAAATCTCAATGGTGACAAAGAAAATAGTAAAAAAGTTAATTTATTCACACCGCAGTGCATGTTGCATTGGGGGTCCTGGATGTAATTTGTTGATACAAAGGTCCAATGAACATCAATACCAGACGTTCAGTAGACGTTGGAAAAAAGATTTCATCTGGCGTCACAGTCTGCACCTTCAGGGGACCAAAATTGGACCTGGCACAAAGTTTATAGTTAAATGAAACACACTACTTATAGTATTCATATCTCAGCACATATGGTGTCCTTGAGTGTTGAGGTATGAATGAATAAATGAATCCCTTTTTCTAAAACTATGTATTTCTGTAAACCGTAAACTATGTATAGATAACAAACCAATATATGTGTCCATGTGACCATAGTGTTTTGCCATTAAGCGTAACACCAACGAGTCGTCTCATCTTTATAACGATCAAAGAATTTAAGAAGGGGTGAATTAGAAGCGACAGTGATTTCCCACAAGCACGACGTAGGGAAAACATATCATAATGTTCTCTAAACGTTCTTCCCCTGACAGGGGCCTGCTGGCATTTGATTGATGTTGTAATAGAGGCCTCCTGCCTCTCTCAAGACTGGAAACTCAAGCTCTCACCAGCCTAAAGCACCAAACAAACACAGTCATCTCATCAGCATACCAGCCCTGATGAAACCGCAGAGAAGAGGAGGGCGCCCGCTTAATAGCGTGTATAAATCTAACAGCTGTCTATCAGAAAGAGCCAAGAAATGATGTGCAGCTTTAAGCGGGATTGTGAGTATTGAAGGGAGGAGTTCAACCCATGTCTACTGCAGTCACATGAGGCTTGCTGTGATCCCAATTAGGATTGGAGTTGAAATATTGGTCATGCCAAGACAGGCAGATCTCAGCTTAAGGTTTTATCCGATACCCGAGAACCTGTAGCAGGAAATGAAACTGAAAGCGCTTCATAAAGGCATTAGGCAATGCTTTGGTTCTCATTCATTTTAATGGTAGTGCAGGTCTGCTCTGGAAGCAAGCAATCACCTGAGCCAGGAATCCCATTGGATTTTCTCTCAAGGCCTCAAGGAAATGACAACAGAGATAAAACAAAGGCACTATAAGAATACACACACACTGTCTCAAAGCCTTCATGAGCATCTGTATGGAGCTGTGATGTGAAAAGCAGGCCATTTAGTGCAGTTTAAAAAAATATTGGGACTAATAATAGTGATGGGAAAATGAAGCCTCGAAATGAAGCACCAAAGCAACTGTTTTGAACTAAGATTCAAAGCTTCGAGAGTGTTGAAAATATATACAGTATTATGTGGGACTAAAATGTGAATAAGGCAAATAAGGGCCTTTTTACATCTGGTCACTTCATATGTTTTCTCTTATCGGATTTGTTAAAACTGTTCCATTTAGATTTGGCCTCATAAATGCGTCTTGGCCAAACGGATATGAATCCGATCTTCTACTCCCGTGCAAAATTCAAATTCACTATTCATTACTCCACCTTAAAAACTTAGGACAACGTTTATGCAACAAAAGGCAGCACTTACTGTATGTTGTAGGCTACTGTATATTGGGCAGGGGACGCGTGTCTCCTTGCTCGGCAGCAGGAGAGTGACGGCACAATGATTTTACGTACAGGTGCATGACGGGGAAAAGTGTTTACAAAACTCATATCTTAATATCATTCGAGTTTGTCATTGGACTCATTTATTGGTTCTAGAAAGCTTTTTACACACCGCCGTCACTTCATAAAGTTTGCCTCTTTACGGCTAACTTCCGGGTGACGTTAATATGCTTGGGAGGAGTTATGCGGTGACATATGTGGTTTTATCATCCAGATGTATTTAAATTTGTCCAGTTTCGTCTGAAATCCGTCCCAGACAACCTCCTGAAGTGGTTTGAGCGATCGGAATTAAATCTTTCTCAAAAATATTTTGGAGGGCATTTACACCTGGCCTTTTTAGGATTGGAGAAAACGCCTGAAGAGACCAGGTGTAAAAAGCCCCTAACTCATAAAAAACCTTCGGGGTTCGAACATTCTGCTTTGTTTGTCATTGTCACGTGATTTTCGAATCACACAAGCTTCGAATCGAGGCTAATTTAGATCTGGCATGCCCATTTAAGCTCCGAAACCTTGGTTTAAATGTAAAAAACATCACTAACTAGTAATATATAGCTACATTTAAATGGCCATCAAGGGACAAGATAAGATGATGCAGGTATTTACCAGTATGGGTTCACTTGAGAATACTGTACAAAACCCCAAACCCCGCTTTTTCCTAACCACATCTTTTGTTTCTCCTGCATTTCTCAGTAATTTTTTTTATAAATACTGACAAATATTGCAATGTAAATACTGACATTGCTTATAAATGTAACTCTTTCTTTGGGTTATACAATTCGGATGTGAAATCAAAGCTTTATTTTGTACTGTATTGAAGTATTGAATATGCATTTAAAATGATGGCTCACCTGCAGGCCAAGAAGCTTCTCACTGGGTTTGATGTGTCTCTGAATCTCACATGCCACCGGCTGGATGACTTTAATGCCGTCCTCGTAAAACACATAAAACATGTTTCCGATCCCCAGACCTGTAGTGTGATACATATGCGATTATTATATAATAATACGAGACCAAGTCTGTGGAAACCCAGCTATAGCTAAAGTCATTTTTTATGATTTAACATTTTTTACATAAAATCATCCTATATAATGTAAAGAACAAAGAACATGAAAAATAACCTTGATGTTTTTAAATTAACCAAGTAAGGCCAAATCAAAGATTAAAGAAAAACACCCCTGTTTTTCAATATTTTACTATGTTCTTCCCTCAACTTAGATGAATTTATACATACCTATCTTTTTTCAGTGCATGCACTTTTAGGGCCCTATCTTGCACCCAGCGCAATTGACTTTGTCAGTGACGCATGTATCATTTGTATTTTGCACCGGCGCACAGCGGGTTTTTCCCTCCACAGACGCACGTCGGCAAACTAGGGAATGAACTTGCGCTCCCTGGGCGGTTCAGCGCAAAAAAGGAGGCGTGTTCCGGCGCAAACCATCCCTGATGCTATTTTCCTGTTTCAAAAAACAATTGCGCCACTGACCAAAAAAACTAGTCTAAAGTCAGTGGCGCGTTGCGCGTTGTTCATTATGCTATTTTAAGGGCGCATGCTTGACCATAATGTATAGCGTGCACAACACGCACACACTTTGCTTTTCTAACCTACACAGATGCAACAGTTATTTTTACAAATCATAAATTGTTACATTTAAAAATATTAACACATGAGATAAGGGAAATCATTGTGGTGATAGTTTTTATTTATTGTGTGGCTCCGTTAAAAAATTCTCATGCAAATAACGATTAAAATATTTTCATAAGTTTGTTGTGTGGCTGTATTACGTTTATTTTATGTAAATAATAATTAAAATGTTTTCATAAGAAACCTTAATGTATGTGAACTGGATTTGTATGTGCACTTGTGGGTTTGGACTGCTTGCGTTTCTTGGGTCCGATTTCAAAGCCCCCAAACCCTTTCAGCGGTGAGGGTGGACACAGCGATGTCCTCTGCTGGCGTCAGGTCATGTGTAGAGGCAGATCCACCTCCCGTTACACGGCGTGCCCGATTTATGCTGGCAAGCTTGGGATTGTAGCACTTGCCGCAACGATGGGGATGCCAGCTGATGAGACTGTGGCTATTTCCTCTCACACCTGTTTAACCTACGCTGATTTGGGTGGGTTTCTCCCATCCCCATACAAAACAACTTCTCTGTCTTTGACTGCTCTTACAAGAACGTCGGTCTCTTCGGCTGTGAACCGCTCCTGGCGTACGCCTGGTAAATCCGTCATAATAATAGCAACCCGCCATGGAACTTGCGCACCTGCGTTTAAAGGGAATGTTGGATGACGTTCTGATTGGTTTATTTGAGGTTACGCCCAAACCACACCTATGAATAATGAACCTACTTCAGACCAACCCCTTATTGATTTGTGCCTGGCGCAAGAGTTATTTCTCCCGCCGGGAAAATAGCAACAGCGCCCAAGATCCGCCCACAAAGTCACTTGCGTTTTGCGCTTCACACTTGCATTTCAGATCGTTGAAATAGGGCCCTTTATCTTTGTTCAGCACTTCTTGAATGTTTTAGCATTTAGCCTAGCCCCATTTATTCCTATGGCTCCAAGCAAAAGTTTTATTTTGTGCCACTAGACTTACTCATGTAACTACTCATGTAACAGTCTTTAAATAGGGAGAACATGTAAGTGTTTAGTGGCTTCTAAATTCATCCCTGTTTGGATCCTAAGGAAGGAATGGGGCTAGGCTAAATGCTAACACATTCACAACGCGCTGTACAAAGATTAAAAGTGCACGCATTGAAAAAAGATAGGTGTGTATTAATTTGTCTAAGTTGAGGTAAGAACAAAATAAAATTTTGAAAAACTGTGGTGTTTTCCTTTAAATCCAACTGAAATCATTGAGTGAAATCAAACTTTGATGCTCCAAATCTCATAATAAGATTATGAGACATTAGCCTGGATTTCACAGACCGTGCAAGATTAAATTAGAAAAAACGAAAACATGACTGGTCAAGCATAACATAAACGCATCTGACAGAAACATAGAAAATGTAAATGAAATACATTATATATTTAACAATATATATTTTTTAATTGTATTAAAAAAGAAATAAAAGAAATGCCTACCTTCTTCTCTCCAAAGAATGTTTGCCACTGTAAGAAAGCAATAAAAGACTAAAATGAGAGAGATTTACAGTTTACATATACTCAGCACATATACAGCAGAAAGTTCAATTCACACTAAAGTTGTGTTGTTAACCTTCCAGAGATGCACAACAACATTTCCAATTCCTGTTGTTTTTCTACTGTTTAAACCAATGGAGAGTTGTGTTTGATTTGGCCAAAGTAATTATACTCTGCAACCCAAGGAGCGTATTGATTTGACTCGCTCATGTGTAATCAATGCGGTGCCGTCATTATACATTGAGGTCGACCTGTGGGGATTTATACACCGGGCTCCCAAACATTACACACAAACCACAGCGGTCGCACAGAGGAAACAATGTGTGTTGAGGTGAAAGTCTGAGCTTATCTTCGCATTAGGCGTGATTATTTATCCGGAACTGCTGGCGCTCTGGCCGGTGTTGCCTCTTAAAACACTTTAAACTTTGGAGATGGAGATCGATGACCCAATAATAATGAGCAAATACCTTTAAAAAGGAGAAAAAAACCTGGCTGAGCAAAGCACAACCGAAAATAACACAGACAATTAACGGAATAATTCTAGAAAGCATTTCTGGACAGAATTGATTGTGAAATCCTCCCATTAGAAAGAAATGATTCAGCTCATTCATGTTGTACCGTGGTAAAAATGAGAATTGTGGCCATTACCCACAAATGACCGATATGCCATTATTATACAACGCAATATTTGTCACAGCGGAGATCTATTGATGAATAAGACTCATTAGCAGGAAAGAATAGAGCATTAAATCAATGCTGTATTACTGAATGCATTTTGTAGTGCAGTTGTGACCTCTAATTCTGCCTTCCGCCTTACATTTGCAAGCAACCCGTGCTTCGCAATTCTCTTTAACAAATCACCTTTCTCACGGCATTACCGAGACAGGAGATGAGAGTAACAGCTTTAAGAGCAGCGATGGTGTTAAGTCTTTAGTCAAATTCTTCTTCCTGAGATCTAAGATTGCCATTGGATGAGCACTTGATGAGGTCATAATTGACTGTAAAAATAGATCTGCTTTACAGAAACTAGAACAGAGCAGTTTTTAAGAAGTCTGATCTGTTCAGACCTAGTTTTTCTTTAAGAATACGGTGCATCGACACAATTCATCACCGGGTGGAGGGAAGTGGTACGCTTTATTGAACTAAGGGGTTCATATATTACATTACATAATTTCCCAGAGGAAATGTTATGGCTCCTATGCAGCTCAGGAGATTTCATTGAGCTCTTAGTTTTGTTTCGTTCAAGTATCAACTTAATCTTTAGAGGTTTCTAAAAATGAGACTTTTTGCTATTCAGTATATATGAAGCTTCAAAACATGTATAGCAGGGGCGGCTCATGACTGCTCATCCGAGGGGCACAAATTCAAAATATGAGTGTTGTGTGTTTTCAAAATATGTGTTTGTTGCGTCATGTGAACCATGTGCATCACGTGTTTTGTTAAAATAAGTGCCTGTTGCACACGCGTCAAAACCGTTTATGATAAAAGATACGCTCACGTTCACAAAATACGCGCAAGACACTCACTTAACAGTAACTCTGATTACGCATGAGATTATGCGAGTATCTGTGTCTCTTTAATCATAAACCCTTTAGACGCGTCTGCAGCAGGTACTTATTTTGACAAGACACGTGATGCATATAGGTTCTACATATTTGTTGTGACGAACTTCGCATCGAAAAAATAAGTCACCGGCCGCCACTGGTGTATAGCATCAATAAGATAATTTTTTTAGTTTTGGGAGAATCTGATGCAAGAGCTTACATTAAGATTAAATCTTTAATGTGTTTTATGTTTAAGAAATTTGTGTCTGAGCAGATCTCTCCTAAAACTTTAAAGAGACACATGCAAATTTAGGGGTCTATTAAATAGTTAAAAAATAGGTAAAAAACTAGTACAGAGTTTCAAATTAATCTCCAACTATGTTCATTGCTAAAACAATTGAGATATTAGGATCTTGTGTGATTTTCAACAACAAAGCTTTCAATAAATGAACTGGTTTGCTGGCAGATGCATAAACCATCTCAAGTTCCCTTTGACCTAAACGTTACATTCACAAGGGCAGTGTCACATTTCAAGCATTCTGCTTTGGAAACAGTGATGCTGTAGGTCGACTGTGATGCTGTTACAGGTAGAGGCCGATGTTGAGCTTTAATGAGGTCTCCATCACAAACAGAAAACTAATCAAAACAAACGCCTGGGGCCTGCATCTCCACTTTGCCTTTCTGAATCATTCATTGACCTATCAAAGTATTCATGAGCTGAAAATGCAATTCTCTGTCCATCATTTTAATGTGCTGTCGTGGAAAACCCTTTACTGCTTTTATATAAGAAACCTAATATGATTTAATCATGACAATTATGAAGAGTCTGTACACATGAATATGCAAGTGTATACGGAAATATGCCGTGTATATAGAGGTTTTGAAGGTCAAGCTACCTTCTACATAAGCACTCTGCTTTGCTTTGTTTTGCTGGTGTTGCTCTTTCCACCTTTAATACACACTTCTAAAGTCTTTGGATATTGAGGTTAATGCCCTCAGGTATAGGGCAGTACTTCAGAGAGAGGCTGATGCTGAGAAACTCCACCGGAAAACAGGAAAAGTCGAGATTGCCATTAATTTCTGCCTTAGAGCGATGATACGGAGTATAACGTGTGCAGTTGGACTTTAGAGTAAACTTGATTTAGGTTGGCCCTTATTTGCTCATGAAACAAACAAACCTAATCAGACAGAGACTCAAAGCGCACTATAAATGTAACTAAATAAACTAATATGTTTTTAAGATAGCAAAGTGAATCAATGAGTTGAACTCAAAAACCGGATCAGTCTGATTCGTAAACAAATCATTGATATTGGTTTTGTGAATGAAAACAGGTGAATGGACCCAACTCGAATAAATCAATGTTTACTGATTTTGAATGAACTGCAATGTCAATTTTCCACTTTCTTATAAAAGCTACTGTATGGCTTCAGAAACATCAGATGGACTCACATGGGCTGTGTTTTGATAATTTAAATGGTCGTTTGGTTCAGTCACTCTAATTATATAGTAACAAAAGTCTCCATCATTTTCTTTACCTGCACAAAATGTGACATAAATAATAATACAATTTTTACATAATACACAAAATTTACATACACTGAAAAAAAATATTCATTCAATTTACTCAATTTTTTAAAGGTTAGTTATTGCAATCAATTTATTTAAGCTACATTTAAACAAACATTTTTTATTGCTTTTTAATTAGCTAATTTTTTATTTATGTAAATGTAGCATACATAAATTGATTGAAAAAAATATTACAAAAAGGAAAGTACTGGGTAAACTCCAAAACTATAGGCAATCTTCATAAAACTAAAGAAGCGCTTTTTTTAATGTTAGCCAGCTAAAGTTTTTTTTTCCCAGCCAGCGCTAGCATTTTTCATGATTTTCACAAAAGTTTAATGTCTTCCAGAAAATGTTTTTCTTAAAATATATAAACATACAATATGAGTGAATGATGTGACGTTAATTGTTTTGTGTCCGTATGGAACAGTTAAATGTAAAAGGGTTAAAATTACAAAATAAATTTGCAGATTACTTGCATACATTCTCTTTTTTGACGACCAAGCTTAAAATTTCTAGTTTTATTTCATTTTGAAAAAATATTTGGGGGATAACTGCGAAAATGTCAATGTGGTATAACCAGTCTGTGTCAATTGGTGTAACTAGTATTTTTTTTTTTATGAAAATATAAATACATTCATAAAAATGTGGAAAAAAATATAATCATCTTGTTTAGTGTAATATGATTTTCTTTCATACATTTTTACATAATTTGTCAAAGATTATTTAGAAGCAGAGCTGTTTTCAGCATATGCCAGGGTAAATATTACAAAAACGCATTAAAATTTACATTTAGAAATAACGAATAAAATGATATTTTAATGATATTATTTTAAATTTTTTGATGATTACGCTTACATGCCATCAAGGTGGATAAAATATTGACTATTTCTCATTCTTTGGCGCAATTGGAGGTTACACAACTTGACATTTTCAGGTCCATTCAGTTTTAACTTTCATAAAAATGTTGCAAAAGTAAAATAAATCCACTATGTGCATTGAAATAAACCTGATGCGTGTTTTTAATACAAGTTTATGAAAAAATATTTTTGAATTTCCCATCTTGCCAAACCGTTTTTGTCACTGACCCATATATCAAATGAAAGAACGGACCCTCTGCTTTCAAAAAAAAAAAAAAAAAAAAAAAAAAAAATTTCATCCTACCTTTATTATTTCTCTTTTATCACCTCTCAAATATGAGTAGGTTTCTTTAAACTAAGATAATTCCATTTTTGTGTAGGACTTTTGATCAGATGCAGAGCGATCCTCAAAACTTACACGGACATACAGCTGTTTGCCCTAGGGGGATACTTCTGGGTTTTATAAGATGCCACCTGGTGGATAATAGCGGTATTCCAGAAAGCTGGAAGTACTCGTCACTGACAGGGAAGCGTTGTTTCTTAATTGACGAGTTAACTCGTCAATGGCGGGGGAGGAGTTAAAGGTGACAAAGTGACACATTTAGACTACTGTACACTCTTAAAAAAAGAATTGTTTTAAAAAGGGACAAACCCAGACGTTTGGTTAAATGAACTTAGAAAATATTTATATGTGACCCAAAAATGGGTTAAAACAACCCAACAATGCTGAGGTTAAATTACTGTACAAACCAGCGGCTTGGGATTGTCCCCTTTTAATGCACAAAATGGGTTCAAAATAACCCATAATTTTTTAGAATGTAAGTTCTAAGAGCACTGACTTTTTACAAAGCCAAAACCATCTCACTTTTTTCTATTTAAAGGGGACACTTTCCCATGTTTAAGTGCTATAATTTGGTCCCCAGTTTTTCTATAAACCTAGAAAATGTGAAAAAAATCAACCCAATTACTTAGTTCTGGTAAACCATTATCTGCAAGCATGTGAAAAAATAGGTCATTGAAATTTGGTTCCCCTTGTGATGTCGGAAGGCGATCTTATTATAACGCCCCTTTATCTGCACTATCCCACCACAGTACTGCCATTTAGTGCATAGTCTCTGAGCTGTAGTTCAGGACTGAATGGCCGAGGTTAACATGATCACATATCCCAGAATGCAATATCGCTAAGGCCTATTGTTTTGATGTGTCTAGTGTGTGATAGAGCAAAACACAAAATAACAGGGTGTGAAATGATAATTCTGACAGGTTCCCTACTGTAAATGCTAGACGGCCTCATCCAAGCAATAAAACAGATACACGGACAAAATACCTGTCCCTAAACGGCCTCGTCTTGTTTTTGGCAAGGCACCTGCTATATTGTATGAAAGTTTTGTGTGTGACTGTGGAATTGTGGGTACTCAGAGACATGTTTTATTTCCAAAGCATTTTCTCTCTGCATCTGTTCCTTTGTTTTCTTCCACTATCCCACCTCATAACAGCATGCGGGGCTAACACGAATCCTATAATCCAACAACCACACAGCTGCATGAAAAACCATAGGGATATCAGCGTTATTATTGTTTGTGTGTTTCCAGGTGGTGTTTATCCGAAAGCCTTAAACACTTGGCCGGTATTCTTTCCTCCTGACTAGACAGTAACAGCATATTGTGTCTTTTCTTTTTAGATGACGGGCAGCATCGCACCTGAGTGATTCACTTCACCCCAGCCTCAAATTGCTCATTTGTTTATTCCGCCTCCCACAGCAACCATCTGCTGACATTTCTGATGCAAAAATATCTTCTGGGACAGATGCAGCCAAATATTTGATAATAGTACCGCTTGTGAGGCATCATTTGCTTTACATTTTAACTGAATTAGGCTGTTTGCATGATTTACTAGAGAGAACATCATTACTATTTTTATGAGCGATATTATGACTGATCTTGTGGCCTTGTAGCTTTGTAAATGTACAATTTCTGCATTATTGGATTTCTGCTTTGCCTTGTCTCTTATTAGCTTCTTTCACACAGTAAGATTTCATTCACACATCAGTACCAAAATACTGGTAAACTTTCCGGTAAAGTTACCTCTAAACTGATGTTACTAGCTGTCACTAGGGTGGTACGCTTTCAAAATGTACATCTTTGCACCTAAAACATTTATATCTCAGAAGTATTGTTACAAAAAAGTGTATTCTAGTACCTAAAAGGTACTTATTGGTACCAAATATATACATATCTGTACCTCAATGGTACATATTAGGATCTTTTTAAAGGTGACCACTTGGGACCACATTTCCTGAATGTGTAATGAAGACATGTGTGAGATTCCCGGGTCTTTTGGGAGAAATATTAAACTACTGTAAAATCGATGTTTGATGTCCAGTTGATCTCCATTTAATCCTGTTGATGTCTTGGAGAAATAATTGAGATTTTAAAGGGACACTCCACTTTTTTTGAAAATATGTTAATTTTCCACCTCCCCTAGAGTTAAACATTTGATTTGTACTGGAATAGAATCCATTCAGCTGATCTCTGGGTCTGTTGGTACCACTTTTAGCATAGCTTAGCACAATCCATTGAATCTGATTAGACCATTAGCATTGTGCTAAAAATAACCAAAGAGTTTCCATATTTTTCCTATTTAAAACTTGACTCTTCTGTAGTTACATCGTGTACTAAGAGTGACAGAAAATTAAAAGTTGTGATTTTCTAGGCAGATATGGCTAGGAACTATACTCTCATTCTGGCGTAATAATCAAGGACTTTGCTGCAGTAACATGGCTGCAGGAGGCGCAATGATATTACGCAGCAGCCGAAAATAGTCCCCTTAGTAACTTTCAATTGCAGGGGACTATTTTCGGGCACTTTGTAATATCATTGCGCCTCCTGCAGCCATGTTACGGCAGCAAAGTCATTGATTAATGAGAGTATAATTCCTAGCCATATTTGCCTAGAAAATCACAACTTTTCATTTTCTGTCGGTCTTAGTACACGATGTAACTACAGAAGAGTCAAGTTTTAAAAAGGACAAATATGGATACTCTTTGGTTATTTTTAGCACAATGCTAATGGTCTAATCAGATTGAATGGATTGTGCTAAGCTATGCTAAAAGTCCCTTTAAAGAGAACTCATCTGTGATTTTCCAAAACCCTGCTTATTGCACTCTATTGGTTGAGCTACAGTTGACCTTAAACACTTTACTTTCTGGCATACATCCAATCTTATGAGAACTGTAGCTGGACTAGTGTTTAATCTTTGAGACTACAGGGATGGACGGGATGATCATCTTTCCTCTGAATGTAGTGTGTTTTTCCGTGACCTGTAGAATGGTACTGACTCCATCTGATAACTGACCCCTTTATTTTGCCCTTTAGATGTAAAATTACTTTTACACGACCTCTACAACCTTACAATAAGCTGAATGCACAAATCTTAGCTTTAACTGTTAGTGTTACAGCAGTCAGTTCTCAGCAATGTATAGAAAATATACATATAAGCTATTCAAGCGACAAGGACAAATCATCAAACGAAGTTAAGGGAGTGTGCCTCATACTCATTGATATCAATAGCAGGAGGACTTTTAATCTACTGCTATGCTGTGTGGAAGCAAGGAACCGTGTATCATTCGTGTCTTAGGAGTTTAGACCTGACATTAAGAAACTAATGTCATGGGTAATCCTAGCTGACAGTACAGAATTGTTCCTCGTATTCGCTACGAAAGCAATAACACAGAGAATCAAATCCAACTACTGTAGCCTGTCGACAGCTTTGGCGCATGAGGAAGAAGTATGCTAATGTATTAAACAGCAACAATTAAAGCCTGTTTCACACCGCATGCAGAAACAGCAGATAAAAGCTGGGCGTTGCAGTATAAATGCAGCAGTAGGCTGGCGTTGTGCTTTCACACTGACCTACAGCTTTGTACAGATAATAATGTGATTTAAGGGTTTCTACACTAAAAATTTGCTGTAATGACATCCATACATTATATGGTTATTGAGGACTATTATAAAGTTTATTATCGTCATCAAATCTAATTTACACAAGGAGCAGCCATTTATACACAAATGGAAATTAATCTACACGGGTTGGCTATACAAAGACAAGACAGCTATACAAAAAACTGAAAATGTCAGATTTACAGAATAATCTTTATTGCTGGGATATTTTTTAACCCAGTGTTGGGTCAAAAAGGGACGAACCTAACCTGTTGGGTTGTAATTACAGCTGTGCTGGGCTGTTTCAACCCAAAATGCTGAGTTGTTATAACCCTTTGTTTGGTCAAATAGAAACATTTCCTATGTTAATTTAACCCAGCTATTTGCTTTATCTCTTTTTGACCCAATGCTGGTTTGAAAATGAATCAGCATGTTTTATGTATGTGAGCATGTCAACTTTGCAAAAAACAGCCTAAGCATCAAATCTCTAATGGCGCTTTTCCATTGCATAGTACCTCGTGGGTCAGGTCGGGTCAGCTCACTTCACTTTGGCTTAGTTAGCTTTCCATTGAGTTTAGTAACACTTCAGAGGGGCCCGAGGTCAAAGTGCTGCAAACTAAGTGCTCTTCCGCCATACAATATAGTTCTAATCAAGCGTGCCACACAAGCCCTGAAAAGTGAAGCCAAAACGTCTCGATCGCCCCCCAGTGACTGGTCCCAGTATAGGTCATAAACCCCGCCTCCCCATGTTATTCAATGGGACTTGAGACCAACTAAAAAAATTAATGACACTTCAATTATCTTTTTTCCGAAGCTGGTTTCTGTCATTTACTGTAGTTTTTATCACACTGATGTAAATTCAAATGTTTGTTTTTAAAATAGGTTTGTGTTTAGTTAGTTATTTAATGATATAAAAACGGTGGTGTCACGTCATGATTGGCAGCTGTGATATCGTGTGATATGCGCATTCTACGAGAGCGAGGGCGGGGTTTTGACTTCGCGGCTTCCCTTCCTGCTTACTACTGCGCATGACTGGTCCCGAAATCGCTATTGCGCAGACTCAAGACCCAAGATGTCAGCGCCATATCGGGACCCTGGCGGCTTCACTTTTCCCCAATGGAAGAGAGCGAACAGGCGTCGTCCATCTTTTTTTACAGTCTATGGTTCTAATTTTTTATCCGCTAAAAAATCGCCACGTTTTATTTTGTGCCACCATACTTACTCGTGTAACTACTCATGTAACAGTCTTTAAATAGGGAAAACATGGAAGTGTTTGGTGGCTTCTAAATTCATCCCTGTTTGGATTCTAAGGAATGAATGGGGCTAGGCTAAATGCTAACACATTCATGACATGCTGTACAAAGATTAAGTGCACGTATTGAATAAAGACAGGTATGTATTAATTTGTCTAAGTTGAGGTAAGAACATAGTAAAATATTGAAAAACAGGGGTGTTTTCCTTTAAAGAAAAATAGGTCTTTTTAAATAGCAACTGTTTGTGATGGCTAAAACAAGCCTTTTCAAATCCACTCCTGAAGAGTCGACGTCCTTCAGAGTTTAATCGAACATACCTGAACAAACTAATCGATGCTTTAAAGATTACTTCCAAATTAGCAGAATGTGTCTGAGGGCAGGGCTGGAAAAAACTCTGAAGGGTGCAGAAGAGCGAACCCTCCGAGAGTGAACCCTCCAAGAGCGAATCTGAACAGCCCTGACCTGAATATTAAGTTTTATATTATAATAGTTTGGAGTCCAAACCATGCAAGATGGTCTACAGGGAGTGTTGATCCAGAACATGTAAAACAACTGTAGGGTGAGCTGAGATCAAAAAGTCTGGAATGACTGACTCCAGATCAGTGGGTAGAGCTGTAGTGAAGCTGAGAAATGCTCTCATGCATTATGCATGCAGGTGGAACACAAGCAGCCATGACTCAAGCTGTCTGACCTGTGAGGAGCCCGGCGGTACAGTGCATCGCCGGGTCACATCTCGGTAAACTACAATAGCCAGACCTCTGAACTCAGTGGACTACATCTCCCAACACCTCCACACAGACTTTAGCAATAATGTGAATGACTGACTTATGAGTATAAGGTGACCTGCAAGACTTTTCTCCATCCTTCACAGCCCACACCACTTTAATATAATGAAGCATCTGACGTTTTCCAAAAACTTTCACATACACATAAACTTACAGATGGAGCTGTTGGTATAAACTAGATTCAAATCTTGCATCATTTACTGATTTCCTCATACAGCAGAAACAGACCATTATTATTTAACTGCTCCCTGTAGTAAATATTAGTAAATAAGTTTAAGTATTGCATTTACTTTTGCAGTCTGTATTTAAGGTTTAATACAATAGTCTTTCAGATAACCCTGCTCTTCTTATTTTTTACCTCTTTCTTCTTTTTCAAAACACAAGATTTATAGTTAACATTTAGATATAAAAAGTAATAAAATGGGGAGGGGAAAACCCTGGTAGTCTTTTAACCAAGATTAAAAAAAAAGATCATATCATTTGATATACATCCTATTCCATTATATGCAAGATTCATACATAAAGATATACTAGAGTAATTTCCTTCATCAACCTGATCTTCTATGTTATAAATAAAATTGCTGACAACAGTCAAACATCAGGTCTCCGGGACTTTTCTTCCATTATTTCATATCCTTCCGGCCTATTACTCCATCCAAAGTTTATTAACTATTAACCTTCAGTCGGATAAATAATGCAAGTATACTGGCAGTGAGGAGCCATCGTAGAGACAAATGGACTAGCCATCATGACTTATACATACGTGTTTTGCGAGCAGAATCCTCCACAAAGAGAGAAGAGATGTCCTCGTCTACGCCCGCCTCGTTCCGGGCGATGCAGGTGTACGCGCCAGTGTCCTCAAAGTGAACGTTGCTGATGTGGACCTCACTTCCATTAGCTGCAGACAATAAAAAGAAACGACCAAAAGACTCAAGTGAACTTTTCACTCTCGGCATGATGGCTCCATTTACGCAAGTTCTTCTGATGGGATATAGCGAAGATGTTTTTGATAAGAGCTGAACAATTTTTAGGGTTCTCAAGTTGTCATGTTGGGTTTAGTTTGAACATCTGACTTTGGAGAAGTGTTAGATGATGATAGTTCCCACAGGGTGCATTGTGCAAGAATGGGCCTAGATCATGACAAACATGTCAATCACCACGATGATTCAACCAGCAGGCTTTAGTGCTATATATAAATATATAAAACTCCATCTGAATGACAAGAATCAACATAAGCTTGCAGAGAATTGTCGGTACACTCTTTAAGGTGTGAAGTCAGCTAGTGTGAAAGCTAAACTGATAACTGCTTGTGAATGCCATATTATAAACTGTTTGTAGATTTCGCCATTTCTTTTTTTGAAAAGGTTCATGATTTTTGCAGTTCTTTAGTGGTGTCAAAAGTCTCTCTTTTCTATATTTCACATTTAAATGTACACTGTTAAATATTTCCGTAGAAATTACAGTATTACTGTCAGCTGTTTGCCAGGAACTTGCTGTAGATTTAAATTGATGTTATTTACTGGACGCAGTTTGTTCAAAATTAAATCAGCATTAAACATTAACAAGTATTTATCTTTACAGAATAAAAGTAAATGAACAGTCTCGTGCAAAGCATTTTGGAAACCGAAAAAGGAAAAAATACAGAAAAAGGATTGATGAGGATTTCTGGTTTCTAGAAGCTTTGCATGAGGCTGTTATTTTATTGTTTTATTCTGTAAAGACAAAGACTTGTTTATGTTTATTTTTTTTAAATATTCTAATTTTGCTGCTCCCCTAGAGTTAAACATTTGATTTTTACCGTTTTGGAATCCATTCAGACGATCTCCGGGTCTGGCCATAACACTTTTAGCATAGCTTAGCATAATCCATTGAATCTGATTAGAACATTAGCATCGCACTCAAAAATAACCAAAGAGTTTCGATATTTTTCCAATTTTAAACTTGGCTCTTCTGTAGTTACATAGTACTAAGACCGACGGAAAATTAAAAGTTGTGTTTTTCTAGGCAGATATGGCTAGGAACTATACTCTCATTCTGGCGTAATATCAAGGACTTTGCTGCCGTAACATGGCTGCAGAAAAAAAACATGGCTGCAGAAGGCGCATAGATATTTAAGAGCAGCCGAAAATAGTCCCTTTAGTAACTTTTAGTAGCAGGGGACTATTTTTGGGCACTGTGTAATGTCATTGTGCCTTCTGCAGCCATGTTACAGCAGCAAAGTCCTTGATTGTTACGCCAGAATGAGAGTATAGTTCCTAGCCATATCTGCCTAGAAAATCACAACTTTTAATTTTCTGTCGGTCTTAGTATACGATGTATCTACAGAATAGTCAAGTTTTAAATAGGAAAACTATCAAAACATTTTGGTTATTTTTGAGCACGATGCTAATGGTCTAATTAGATTCAATGGATTGTGCTAAGCTATGCTAAAAGTGGTACGGCCAGACCCAGAGATCGGCTGAATGGATAAACTGTAAAAATCAAATGTTTAACTCTAGGGGAGCTGGAAAATGAGCATATATTTTCAAAAAAAGTTAAGTGTTCCTTTAATATTTATTTAATTTTGAAAAACTGTTGCCTGTAAATAACATACATTTAAATCTACAGTAAGTTATTGGCAAACAGCTGCGTAACTACAGCAACTTTTCACTGTAAAAAACTGCTGTAATGATGCAGCTGGTTGCCAGTAACTTACTGTAGAAGCTAAAGACTGAAAATGTTTCATGTTCATTTAACTTTGAACAAACTGTTGCCAGAAAATAACAAATGTAAAATTTACAGTAAGTTACTGGCAACCAGATGCCAATAATACTGTAATTTCTACAGTCGTTTTTTACAGTGTTGTTTCCTCACTTCTACAAGCCGTTTCTCTATCTCCGCTGTAAAGCAGCCAGTTTTGCAGTCACTATTTCCAATGGTCAGTCATTCACCTCCCTTTCTCATTGGCTATTGTAAAGTAATGGTGTAATCATCCCAATTTTAAATCCTAAATATCTAACATGTTTGACATGATCGGGGTGACTCTGACTTGCTTGCGAACACATTGGAAGGTTTAAGATTTGATCTGTAAACATCACAAATTATATGATAATCTGAGCCAAAACATCAGATTTTTCTCGTGAGGAAATTAGGGTTGAAAATCCTGTAGTGTGAGCCCAGCTTTAGTCTAAATAATGGTTAAATGGATATGTGTTTCACCTTGAAGCGTGAGTTGTTTAGAGAGTTTTGTGGTGATGTCCATTCCGTTCTTCAGCCATGAGAGCTGTGGGTCAGGGATGCCCTCAGCGTAGCACCGCAGACTGGCTGTGACCCCTGGCTCACGTGCCTGGCTCTCAGGGTACACCCGGATAACAGGGGGCACTATATAAAAAAGAACAAAAGTGAAAATAACTAAATCAACAAATTATTAAAACAAACTATGAACAGATAGACACTTTCAGTCGTTCTGTATAATTTTCTCTTGGATTAGTACAGCAGACCTATTAATAATAGGACACAGATTTATAAGCATCATGTAAATGCCACTAGGTCAGGTTTGTTAGGACAAAAATAAAACTGCACATCACCCCAAGAACTGCAGTGCTGCTGAGTCATCGATCTGTTAATTGAGATTCATTAATTTAATGCGATACCTCTTAAGAGAGAAATGAAATCAAGGAACAATAAATAAACCTTGGTTCTTCCCTTTTGTTATCCAGTACACTATTACAACTTTCTCCCAAAAAGTAAAAAAATTATGGATAGTGGTAGCATGGGGAATCCTATTATAGCACACAAGGGGGCAGATTTAATGAAATGTTTTGCTTCAAAGAACAGGGAGTAAAATTTGAGCCTTAAGCCTTTAGGGATTCGCCCGGTTTACCATGGAGTTCAACACAGTTGGAATCCAGAAATCATTTAGTGTAAAAATGGTAAGCTTAAGCTTTTTGTTATTCTATGTTTAGCTCATGCTTAATGAGCAGATTATAACAAACAGAATACAGTAAATTGTGCGAAAGCAAAGCCAGGCTTAGAAGAAATTTCGAAAAGCATAACCATTTTTTTTAAAGACACATACACTCACCAAAAGTATTATTAGGAACACCATAGTTATACTGTGTTTGACCCCCTTTCGCCTTCAGAACTGCCTTAATTCTACGTGGCATTGTTTTAATAAGGTGCTGAAAGGATTCTTTAGAAATGTTGGCCCATATTGATAGGATAGCATCTTGCAGTTGATGGAGATTTGTGGGATGCACATCCAGGGCACGAAGCTCCCGTTCCACCACATCCCAAAGATGCTCTATTGTGTTGAGATCTGATGACTGTGGGGGCCATTTTAGTATGGTGAACTCATTGTCATGCTCAAGAAACTAATTTGAAATGATTCGAGCTTTGTAACATGGTTACAGAAGTAACCATCAGAGGATGGGTACATGGTGGTCATAAAGGGATGGACATGGTCAGAAACAATGCTCAGGTAGGCTGTGGCATTTAAATGATGCTCAATTGGCACTAAGAGCCCTAAAGTGTGCCAAGAAAACATCCCCCACATTACACCACCACCAGCAGCCTGCACAGTGGTAGGAAGGCACAATGGATCCATGTTCTCATTCTGTTTACGTCAAATTCTGACTCTACCATCTGAATCTCTCAACAGAAATCGAGACTCATCAGACCAGGCAACATTTTTCCAGTCTTTAAGTGTCCAATTTTGGTGAGCTCGTGCAAATTGTAGCCTCTTTTTCCTATTTGTAGTGGAGATGAGTGGTACCCGGTGGGGTCTTCTGCTGTTGTAGCCCATCCGCCTTAAGGTTGTGCGTGTTGTTGCTTCACAAATGCTTTGCTGCATACCTCGGTTATAACGAGTGTTTTTTTCAGTCAAAGTTGCTCTTCTATCAGCTTGAATCAGTCGGTCCATTCTCCTCTGACCTCTAGCATCAACAAGTCATTTTTGCCCACAGGACTGCCTTATACTGGATATTTTCCCTTTTCACCCCATTCTGTGTAAACCCTAGAAATGGTTGTGAGTGAAAATCCCAGTAACTTAGCATACTGTGAAATACTCAGACCGGCCCATCTGGCACCAACAACCATGCCACAATCAGAATTGCTTAAATCACCTTTCTTTCCCATTCTGACATTCAGTTTGGAGTTCAGTAGATTGTCTTGACCAGTGGTGGACGAATTACACAAATCATGTACTTGAGTAAAAGTAAAGATACCCAGGGTAAAATATTACTCAAGTTAAAGTAGAAGTACTTGCTTAAAATTTTTACTTGAGTAAAAGTACAAAAGTATCTGCCTCAAAATGTACTTAAGTACAAAAGTACTGTGATTTATTATGTCTGTATCATATTGTCACGAAACTCAAATTATGTGAAAAAACTCTCTTGGCTCACTAATCTATTAATAGAAGGACATTAATTATTCAGACACTGATGTCTATTAAAATGATCATAAGCCTAAAACCTTAAAGCCAAACAATTCCTTTAGCAACAAATGAAATAACAGGATTTGAGAGCAGTAAGTCTCATTTCAAGATTTATTTGTTAAATAATTTAACAGTTTAAGTGTAGTAAAAACTTGAATTAAGCACAGGTTCACAGGAGTTTTCTTTTACTATCTGGAGGTTGATGGAGCATCCTC
Source organism: Paramisgurnus dabryanus (assembly GCF_030506205.2). Classification (NCBI taxonomy): domain Eukaryota; kingdom Metazoa; phylum Chordata; class Actinopteri; order Cypriniformes; family Cobitidae; genus Paramisgurnus; species Paramisgurnus dabryanus. The sequence continues at coordinate 27,959,424 of NC_133352.1, forward strand.
ACTTTCCAGGTTTCTTTTCCTTGATGATGTTACAGTAACATACCTTTTAATGTTGGCTACCATGCTTTCTCTGCAAAAGAAAAAATTTAGACATTAAATATCTAGAAACCAGTCTCCCTTCCTTTGGCAAATACAATAAGCCTTACAGAATATAATTTAAGAAACATTTAATGTGCTTTAGCATGTCATGTATATTGTAATACATAAATAAATCTATTAATATATATGGAATCTATTAATATTTGGGAGCAAAACTTGAAAATATTAGTTATAATAATATGTAGTAATCCACCTGCCTGTTTAAGCAAACTACACTGCATGGCTAGTCAAAATGTCATTTATATTTTACAACAGTGTTGATAGCGATTGATTGTCATTTCACAATAACACAGCACTGAGCTTCAAATTCAATGAATTTAAGTGAAACTGCTAACTATACGGCTAAAAATAGCTCCAGCCTGCATAGCTAACTTACTTAAAATTCATTCATGATAACATCGTATATATTTTATCTACACAATGAAACAGTTTTCTGCAAGCTACTGTTAAGATTGCTCAATTAAAAATATAACCAGAATAAAAATGCCTTACCTCTACGCGTTTCCTTAGATTTGAAGGAGTATTCTTGTAAAAAGAAAAAGCACAGTTTCGAGGCAGGCTGAGAAGACACGAAGGACTCGTTCTTCTATTCAAGGACTTAAAAAACTCACGTAAATAAGGCCATTGTTGTTGTGGCGGGTCAAGTAATTTCCTCCGTTGTTTTTAAATGCAGTTTTATTCTCTAAACGATATGCTGGCTGATGCACTCGTGTAGCTTTCGTGAACCAGCACGGCAACCAAAACAAGTTCAAAACGAAGCGCATGCTGTACCCTGATTGGTGGTTTGACGAATCACGTGTGCATTTTTTTTTTTTGCAGCTTTATTTTATCCAGTTACGTTTTTTTATCCACTGACAAATAAAAAGGAACGACCGAATTTTCAAAATGTAGTGGAGTAAAAAGTAAGATATTTGACTTTAAAATGTAGTGAAGTAAAAGTAAAAGTCTCCCAAAATAAAAGTACTTGAGTAAAGTACAGATACGCGAAAAAACTACTTAAGTACAGTAACGAATTACATTTACTTCGTTACTGTCCACCACTGGTCTTGACCAGGACCACACCTCTAAATGCATTAAAGCAACTGCCATGTGATTGGTTGATTAGATAATTGCATTAATGAGAAATTAAACAGGTGTTCCTAATAATCCTTTAGGTGAGTGTATAAAATCAATTATATCCATTCTATTTTATTTGAATATTTTAAGGTGAATAAAGTTTGAAGGTAAAGTAACTTTATTATTATTCGTTTGTCTATTATCATCACACAGTTGATCCCTTACAAAATCTAAGAAACATAACTTTAGTCTCATGAGCTTAACTACAGAAAATAACCAGTTTGCCATCTTTCTCATTCTTTACAAAGCTTAACCTAGAAATAATACGAAATCCTTATCGAATGTCTTTTCTTTCTGCGCATGCTTGCGCGTACGCCTGAGTCTGTCCTTGTGTGTATTTTATTACCTGGGGATCGAGTTGAGATTGTCCCCAATGTGAAACACATCGGAGCTGACAGCTCTATCACAAAATTCTCATGGCCCTTGGTCTCCTTCAATCTCCCCTCTTTTATTCCTCTGGCCCCCTTTTCTTTGTTTCTCCCGTGTTGATTTTCCCTGAGAATAAGCAAGTGTTTCGGCTCGGGAGCGTGTAAGTCCGCCATCAGTGAACCGGATAAATTCTCTGTGTGTATTTATTCCTCCGTGAAATTGAGAGTAAGATTTATTAGTTTACGTTACTCTTTGTCTCTCCCGGTGTGCTGACGTGCCCATTACACGCAACGCGGGGAAGTGTGTGTTATTTCGGCGCTATTGTGTGTGTATTGATGCTGATGAGCTTTCAGCGTTCTCAATCAAAGTTTCCTCTCGATTTCACCACCTCTGAGCCTCAGCAGGTTCCTGAGCCCATCCGACCCCTCGAATATTTCCAGCAAACGCTGCTCTAAAACATCTGTTAGCTTCTGGGGGAAAAAGCCTTTAAAAATAGCAGAACCACATCCACAACAACTCGTATATAAAATGGCACTATTAATAATGCACCCTGACGCGCATGTAAATTCCTAAACATTAATGCTTGAAGCGCCGTCTTCGTGTTTTTGTGCATGCCATAATAATGTAATGTTTGTAAATTACCATCATTTGAGGACTTTTCTCAGCAAATATTTACATATGCCATTAATGTTAAAGAATACTTCTGCACAACATGTAATTAAATAGAATACACTATTGAAATAATAATAAACACACATATATGCAGAGATATACAATACATCAGAGTTTTATTACTGTTTACCTAAGTTAAAACCCTGCCTGGGAAACAGAGCAACATCATTATACCTCCATTATTCTTAATGAGAAAGGGGCTAAGGAGTAAAATATAAAGCCAAAAGGTTGAGATTCATTTGCCAAGCACTGCGCAACAGATGAATCAATGCAGCCTGCCTCAAAGGCACACGAATGCTTCAAGCTGAGCTAAAACAACATAGACGCAATAAAGGCAAAAGGCATGGAAAATTAAGTGTGAACAATATTCCTGTGGCTCTCGGTCATAAGGAAGCATAATTAGGTGAAGAGGGACCACTAGTGCTTTTGTGACTCTCAACACAAAAGGAGAACATGTGTCACCCCTAATTAATTTCCCATTTCCTCTCAGCTCTGTCCATGATCAATTGCTAGGCAACCACTCTGGAGGCAGGTTCGATTGTTTTTCGTCCAATTAAAATGTGATGTTATCATTTAGGGGCCTTTGATTGGTATGTGTTACTGGGAAATGACTGGGGAAAAAGTACCCTGTTGTAATAACGGGTGTTTTGGCTGCTAGTTTTCAGTGTGTGATGCTGGGGTGGGCATAAGGCGGTAACACTTTATTTCGATAGTCCACTTTAGACATTTTACTAATTATAAGTAACTTTGCAACTAATTATCAACTACCAATCTTTAGAGAATTTGTAGACTGTCTGCTTAATATCTACTAACACTTTATTGTGATGATATGTCAACAGACATTCAACTGACTATAAGTATCTTTGCAGGAGCATGTCAACTTATTCCACTAACCCAAACCTCTTCCCTAACCCCAACCGTTACAGTCTACTAATACACTAATGACAGTTAGTTGATGAATAGTTGCAAATTATTGAAAGTTAGTTGACATGTAGTAGCAAAGTTGTTTATAGTTAGTAGAATGTCTAAAGTGGACTATCAAAATAAAGTGTAACCCATAAGGCTAGCTTAAAGGGGACATTTCACAATACTTTTTTAAGATGTTAAATAAACCTTTGGTGTCCCCAGAGTACGTATGTAAAGTTCTAGCTCAAAATACCATATAGATAATTTATTCTAGCATTATAAAATTGCCAGATTGTAGGTGTAAGCAAAAATGTGCCATTTTGGGTGTGTCCTTTTAAAATGAAAATGAGCTGATCTCTGCACTAATTGTCAGTGCCGTAATTGGATAGTGCAGATTAAGGTGGTATTATCCCCTTCTGACATCACAAATTTCAATGAGCTATTTTTCACATGCTTGCAGAGAATGGTAACAAAACTAAGTTACTGGGATCTTCTTTTTCACATTTTCTAGGTTGATAGAAGCACTGGGTACATTAAAGCTTTTAAACATTGATAAAGTCAGATTTTTATGATATGTCCCCTTTAAGTTTTGTGCAGACCTGCATCTGCTAGACCAGAAACATACCAATATTAACCAGAATAAACCAGAGACCTGTTTCTGATATCATTGTTCCAATGAACATACGCAAACTGGATTGCAAACTTATATGGAAGGACCTACAACTTACCCTACAGTCACATTAGCTACAAAAGTGAACGACACCGAGCAACACGCACTCGCTTGATGGCCGTTCCTTGGCTAGTTTCCAAAAGCGGTATCAAAAGTCACTTTAGAGGTATTGTTAAGTTACAAGAACGGTGTTTTTGGATTTAATAGTATTTATTTCTCGATAAAAGTAACAAAATATATGAGATAAAATGCCAAACTTATCAGATATATACATAAATACGCATTTTCCGCCATCTTGAATTATTTTCTTCGACCAGGCTCGACCACAGACCTACGTCACGCTGCTCCTTCACTCTGATTGGCAGTCGCTTTGTCGCATCGCTCAGCATTTGCATAAAATAGCCTGCTTGTCTATTTTGGCCCCGCCTTGCTCGCGCAGCAGCAAGCTCGTCGCTTGTCGCTGGCAAACGGCCACTTCCTTTGAAAATGAATGGTAGCCTGTCGCTCTGTCTCTGTCGCTTGTAGCTAATGTGACTGGGGGGTCACAGTTTATCTAGTAATTTGATGCTATAGAAATGAGGCGTGTCGTTATGATTAGCGTGGTAAAATTGAAACGCACGAGCAATTAGGGCGGAAGTTTGATATCACGCCTTTGGCTCCACGGACGATTCCTTCTGCGCATGCCCTGGCTCCAAACTGACGTTTTTACATAACATGGCAGCGCTCATGGTCAGACATTTTTGGCTTCAATTCATTACAATGGAAGGAAGCGACATTGCGTCATCCATCTTTCTTACAGTCTATGATGTGCACTAGTACACCAAAAAGTGCCATAAAGGGGGTCGCATTCCCGACCCACAGCTCATGCCCCGCGCAGTGCCGCGTCGAGTCGCGTCTAGGACAACTCTGAGGTATTGCACACCGGAGGTGCACATTAAATAGCGCGAGCTTAGTCAGATAGCATCTACTTCAAAATGCAAAATATAAGTTAGCAGCCGATGTTAGTCGTTAATGATTTGGGACAAATATGATGTAATTTAATGTTAAACTATGTGAGTGGCGGTCTGTGGCAAGACAGGGATTTCAGCAACTTCCTGAGTCGTAAAACTCCATGTATGTTTTGAGGATATCGCTCTGAATCTGATCTCTATCAAAGGCCCTTCACAAAAAATTCAATCATTTTAGCTTTTTGCTCAAAATTTTGTATTTTTGAAGAAACCTACCCATATTTGTGAGGTAATAAAAAGAAAACAAATAAGGGTAAGATGAAACTTTTTTTTGAAAGCAGATGGTCTGTTCTTTCATTTGATATATTGTATGTTTATGTATGATATATATATATATATATATATATAAACATTTTCTGGAAGGCATTATACTTTCGTAAAAATCATAAAAAATGCTGCCGCTGCCTGGCAACTTTTTTCCAAAAACTGCTGGTGGGGAAAGAGTTAAACAAAAACGAATAAAACTTAGAAAATAAAAAAACAGATGAAAGATAAATACTATTTATTAGTGAATATACTTGTATATTACGTACCATTAACCTGCAGGGTGTGCGTCTGGAAAAGCTGTTCGTATCCATCTGCGTGGCAGGTGTAGTTGCCCATGTGCGTGGTGGTAATCTTAGTGATGTACAGTGACCCATCATCTCCAAAATCCTATAACAACACACAAAACTACCATCAGCATGACCTAACAGAGAGAACAATTATGACAGAGCCGAAAAATGTCACAAATCTGCAAACATCAGAAAGAGAGAGAGAGAAAGAGAATGAGTATGAAGGCAGTTATAAAACAAGGTAATCAATAGGAGCAGATTGCAGAGGACATTTACATAAGTTATGCTGCAGGCTGTCATTAAAGCGCTCTACACACCATTTATTTTTTACACAATGCAGTTAAAAAAAACGAATTAAAGAGACAGACAGACTGTATCAGGTATGTATACAGAGAACATACTTTACTTAAGTGCGCGCTACCCTTTATGCAAATTTGTACTGTTTAAAACTTATTTTAATAATGAGATAAGAAAATACAATTACTGTAAGGCAAACACAAAATGTACTACAAAAAATTTAATAAAAATAATAATAACTTAATATCCTGAGCTTCAAATAAGTCTTATCTTGTTTTGGGATGTTTGGATATTTTTATTGAACAACAAACACTGGTCATGCTATAATTTATTTGCATTGCATAGTTTATATTTAACACAGCACAACATCTATTATAAAAGCACAATTAATAAAGCACAGCAGTTTGGCTGTGTGCTACCAAACATCAATGAAAGACTCAAACTATGCCCATTATAGGTAAAAGCAAATAAATAAGCCCCTGTTGTCACCATATGTTCCTAATGAGTAACACAGTGGTACAGAGAAGTACATTTTTCAAATATCCACAAGACAAAACACAGAGGTCTCTGAATATGGAACAAATCATTTGAAAGTCTAATGACAAGAATGAGAAAAAAATGAGGAATAGTGCATAGAGCTGAAAGCAGAATCAGAGAAAAGGAAACGCTAACAATATCCAAACAAACCCAATAAAGATATTGTTACTCATTTACATGCCAATGTTTTTCCAAGGTCAACTAGCCTTAAAATAATGACTCGCTGACATCCTGACATCAAAAACTCTCAAGTGTTTCTTCAAGGACGATTCGGAGGGGTTCATTTAGATTTGATCAGAACGCGAAATCCAGATCAAGTTGGAATGATGCAACAATGAAAATCCTTGGAGATTCACTGTCTGATATCTCAAAGGACTAAGAAAACAAGATCTATTGCATATTCCAACAATTTCTCTGAGATACTGCTTAAGTACCCTGCTTCTCAGTTTATTTCCTGAGATCAGAGCCAAGAAATCTCACATCTCCAGTTGAGATCTCAATGTCAAACAATGCTCAGATCTGCCAACAGACAAGGTCTGCAATCAAAAGTCAAAGATTTTATTATGAACTGAAATTCAGCTTTGCTATATTGGAGCTTATATTAAGCTATTGCACAAATGACCTATGGTGGTGTTTTTTTTTTTTTTTTGCAGAAAACAGGCATTAGAGGAAATATCTGTGATCTGGCTGGCAGATTATATTTAGCAGTGTGAGACCATAATGATCAAATGGGCTTAGCTGTTTCCTGCTGATCTTAGAAGTTTTTGGCCAGTTTCTAGTTTAGTTTCGTATTGTTAAAAGTAAAAAAAAATCTTTTGTTTTACGTATTCAAAAAGCAGTGTAAAATAATTGTATGTGGCATTGATCTTGCACATCCAATGATGCAACACCCAGTAAGCACCATCATTTCCAGAACATAAATGCACACGATTTTTTCCCAGAATGAAAAAGTTTTTCATTCACCCTATACACTTGGATTAATGAGATGAATTACAAAGGACGAAATAAAAGACCTTTCTGAAGACAATGCTACTGTAGAATTCATCTGAAGGTTGTGGCTTGCATGATGACATGAAATGATCAGGGAATGCAGGAGACTTCAGGGACACAAATACATTTTCTGGTGTAGGTCACCCTGCCCTGTTGTCCTAAATGTTTGTATGTTATTCTGCAAAGCTACAGATTTTTAACGAAGCTTTCTTTTGAGTGTTTATATGACTCATGTGGGGTGAACGGTGAAGGTTTTAAAGATGAATCGTGGCAGCAAGAACCTCCTTCCTTATTTGAAGGGCTCTCACTGTCATCTCTGGTGTTGAAGATGCTACAGTTAGACAAACCTTTAGGCCTATACACAAACAATTATAATTAAAGTACAGAGCATGCACAAATGACTTCCCCAACTGTACATTTTATAACACTAAAATAATAACCTTAATCTGAATATTTGTGTGTGCACAAGGAAATTAGAGAGCTATATCACCAGTATCCATTAGCATTAAACAGGTTTCATCAAACTAAATCTAATTAACTAAATAAAAAATCTAACTAAATCCTGCAAAGCATAATCTGTTTAATGATGATGGATACTGCTATAATCCCGGTAATATACCAAAATAAATACAAATTCATTAAATGGAATGCATCAATAAACTTTTCTTATGGTATGTTACGAGACTTTTTGGGCAAACTATCCCAAAATTAATTTGTTAATTATTCCTTAAAGCAACACCAAAGAGTTTTGGCTCTTTGCTCCCCCTACAGGTTAGAAGCGTAATTGTCCATTACCCACTGTCATAAATACTGAGGCATAGCTGGCTCTGATTGGATTGTAGGTCTGCCGTAAAGCAAGTTTTTGTAGTATTCACTCGGACTACAGGACCACTACCCGACGTTTGGAAACTTCTTTAGTGCGGTTTTGGCCGATAGAGGGCTGCAAAGCGAATGTGAAAGTGCTGTTCACCCTGTTTAGAGTGGATGAACGACTGAAACTGTTTTGGAAGCGTTATTTTAAGGTAAAAAAAACTCTTTGGTGTTGCTTTAAACGATTGTATCCATCACAAAAGACTCATTTAAGATCTCTCGAGCATTTTTCCCTCAATCCTCATTTATACCGATGTAGTTTTAATCAAGTTAAAGCTGTGTTAAATGATGTTGTGCTGCAGTATCTTCATTTGACATTACAAAGCAATGATTCATTAGCTGGATTGGCAATTAAAGGGACACTGCACCTTTTTGAAAATATGCTAATTTACACTTTCCCTAGTGTTAAACATTTGATTTTTACCGTTTTGGAATACACTCAGCTGATCTCCGGGTCTGGCGGGACCACTTTTAGCATAGCTTAGCATAATCCATTGAATCTAATTAGACCATTAGCATCGCGCTAAAAAATAAGAAAAGAGTTTTGATATTTTTCCTAACTTTTCCTAACTTGACTCTTCTGTAGTGACATCATGTACGAAGACTGACTGAAAATTAAAAGTTGTGATTTTCTAGGTCGATATGGCTATGAACTACTCTCATTCTGGCATAATAATCAAGTACTTTGCTACCGTAACATGGCTGCAGCAGGCACAATGATATTACACAGCGCCGAAAATAGCCCCCATCTATTGAAAGTAACCAAGGAGACTATTTTCAGGCAGTGCGTAATATCACTACGCGTGCTGCATCCATGTTACAGCAGCAAAGTCCTTGATTATTACGCCATAATGAGAGTATAGTTCCTAGTCATATCTGCCTAGAAAATTTCAACTTTTAATTTTCCGTCGGCCTTAGTACACGATGTAACTACAGAAGAGTCCAGTTTTAAATAGGAAAAATATCAAAACTCTTTGGTTGTTTTAGCGCGATGCTAATGGTCTAATCAGATTCAATAGATTATGCTAAGCTATGCTAAAAGTGCTAGCGCCAGACCCCGAGAGATCAGCTGAATGGATTCCAAAACGTTAAAAATCTAATGTTTAACTGTAGTGGAGCTAGAAAATGAACATTATTTTTGAAAAGTGGAGTGTCCCTTTAAAATATATTATGAAGTTAATTGTGGCAGAACATTCAACTTCATTGAAAATGGAGAGACTTTAGTGACCTGCTTTGATTGTCTTTGATATTGTCTTATTTTTCTTTACTGAAATTCCATCTGGCATGGATCTCTTTGTTGAAAGTTTTACTTTAAGTTTCATTACTTCAAAGGCAAGGTTCAGCTGAAAGCACATTTAGATAGACGAAGAAAATTGGATTGAGCGTCGTATGATCTCACACCGTGTCATACCATCTACAAACAAGACTGGGGTGTGTGTATGAGTGTGTGTATTTGTGTGTCCCACTTTCGAGGCTTAATACGTTTATTGCCCTGAAAGCAATACCACTTGCTTTTCAACAGCCTTAACAAGACAGTTGATTGAAACACTTTCCAGACAGCTCAAATGCACACACGCGCACACACTCGACCGAAGGGGTAAAACTGGAGTGTGGCGGAGATGGAATGAGGTGAAAGGGGCGTGTCACTCACATTAATATCTTCGAGCTCCATCATGTTGAGGGCGTGGTTATTTCGTCTCCAGACGATCGGTGGCCGCTGGTCACCCGTGATGGCACACGTGAGCACGGCGCTTTGACCCACCGTTACCGTGGTAACGCTCAGCTTCTGGTCATCAGGGAGGCTGAGCTGATAGACCTCTGAGAAATAAGAGAAAGAAAGTGTGGTTTAGAAAGTGTGTAATTTGACGCGTATCAGCTTCGTTCTGACTTTTCCCAGTAAATCTATAAGACGTCCACGTCAGCCATTAAAATCTATTTCGAGCACACATTCATCCATTATGGCTAACAAGAAATGATTGCATTGTTTGACTCCTGTGGATTTTTTTTCCAGGTGTCAATAACGTGCAAACCTACATCAACCTGTGAGAACAAAGTGCTATCAGCTTTGTCAGTTTCCACATTACTGGTGTGGATTTTACTTCATTAAAAGAATAAACCACACGATAGACGCTTAAACAAGTGCATATGTTTTTCTTCATATTGCAGTTGTGTAAGGCCATCAATATCAGCTCTATGATGTTCTTGATCAATTAATAATTTAACTTTATTATGTACTTAGCAGCGACATTTTGCTAAAGGTGGTTGAACAATCCTAGTAAACATTTTCGACTTTAAATTTGCTCTTTGGGAAAAATATGAAAATAAAAGCATGCAGGTTTGAATCAACATGAGGGTGCAAATAAAAAGTGTTCATTTTTCAGCAATATGTTTGATCTCTGTACTTGTGTGTACAGTATAGTGTAGTTAACTAATATAATAATTAAATTAAGAGTTTAGATGCAAAACCCTCTAAAGGGGGTTGCACACCGGATGCGCAGCTCAGCGCTGCAAAGTGCTTCCCCGAGTTGTGTCTAGGACAACTGGGAGGTATTGTACATTGGAAGTGCACATTAAATAGCGCAAGCTTAGACAGATAGTGTCTACTTCAAATGCAAAATATACGTTAGCAGCCAATGTTAATTGTTAATGATTTGGGATAAATAGGATGTAATTTAATGTTCAACTATGTGAATGGCGCTCTGTGGCACGACGGAGTTGAGGCGCCACCTGTCGGCACCGGTTTGCGTATACTCATAGAAAACAATGTGTTACATTTTTTTTAGAACGGTGCTGCGCGGCGCTTCGCTGAGCTGTGCGTCCGGTGTGCGACCCCCTTAAGAGCGTGTGCAAGTGCCTCAGATGTCAGCGTGAAGAAGATAATTTTTGAGTCGTCGCTCTTATTAACTCTTTTAAGATTAATCAGGTCCCTGAACTTTATCTCTCTTAATAAATGTCAATGAAAAATGTTGTTAGTGAGTAACTGAAATGTCTTATTTTCACGAATGTCACTTTAGTCATTTTATCGGTATTTTACAAATTTGACTCTTTTTGCTGCCAAACCCTCGAAGTGCATGCAAACTTTTATGGCAAAATCCTCCACTTTTAAAAAAGTAAACATAGTAAACAAAGTAAACATAGTAAACCAGTCAAACTGGTCAATATTTTTTAGACTGAAAATATCAAATTTAAGTGATTTTGTGCATAAAACAAGCAAAAAAAATCTGCCAATGGGGTAAGCAAAAAAAGTTTGAACATTTTTCTTAAACACTAAATTCAAGAAAAATTGCTTACCCATTGGCAGATTGCATCGCAAACTTGTGTGGTTTGAACGATAGCTCTGTCGTTAGAAGCATAGTTCCTTGTTATTATAATATCTAGACTTACGTTGACCATGCTTTTGAACAAAATAAGCAAAATACATTTAGTACATTCTATATCCAATTTTCTAAATATGTATAAAAAAAATATTTTACGTCTTTAAAGGTCGAATACGTATAATTTTTACCACTAGATGGCGCCAAAACACAATAACATCAAATTACATTGTTTAATGACGCTCTGAAGCAGCGTGGAATTATGGGATTTGTAGTCTTTAACTCAACCGCTGATGGCCATCAATCAGACGTGAACGAGAAATCACGTTGATGGATAAGCTAATCAAGTCTTATAAATGTTGCGTTTGATGACATCGTTTATTCCATTATGTAAGTTTATATGTGATGTTCAAAACTAAATTATTAGTCATAGATGTCACAGTATTAGTCCAAATTCGATGGTTAACACAGCACAGAATTAAGTTTTCAATTTACAATCTACAATGCTTTTTTACATATTGTATTGACAGTACAACTCTTATTGTGAAGTGTCTTAAAATGACCATTTATATTGCTGTACAATACCTCTTGATGTGCATATCGTCCGCGGGAAGATGCGCTGATTACAGTCTACACACTAATGTTGTGATCAATATAATGGCATACGTTTTTTGAAGGGTTACAAAACAACTCACCCAATCGCGTAAAACACAAGCAGGATCAGAATCTCTGTCTAGTTAAATGTTGTCGCGAAGCTCTCTCCATCCAGATAATGCAACAACAAATTGATCCTCATTCTTTCTCTCGTTTTGTTCCAAACTCTTCTTGGGTCGTTTGGTTGGCCCGTACGCTTACGGGAGCTGTCTTTGCTGACACAACCAGCGGCAGACGGTAAAAGTAATCCATAAGTCCATAAGCAAGCGCGTAGCCCGACAGGCGCTAACGCATAGTTCCGCATTTGTCCACGACACTGGCTCGCTGCGTCCGAAAACTCAAGGCAGTGACTTGTTGCCTCGCTGCCTCCTGAGACCATGACTTCAGAGGCTTGAAGGCAGCGAAGGAATGAAGGCAGCGTGTTTGAAATATAAACAGAGAGCGCCTTTGTGATAACTAATCACATATTTGAAAACTGCAATACTAATTTCTCGCTAGAAATGTAATTAAAATGTGTAAAAAGTGAAAATATACGTTTATTTACACTAAATGTGTGCTCCAGTCGCTTCCTTGGCCGCCATTTTATTTTTTTGAATTCGACCACTGTTGTCATGTGGATTTTACGTCAGAAAAGGCATTGACAAAGGGTCACATGGGTATTAACGTCATTGACAGGAGACTGCACTGCCCCGTGTCCATGGAAATTTTCTCCTGATTTTCAAGTAGTTGAAAACATTACAGATATTGATAGTAATCAGCTGGACAAAATATATAACAAATATTTTACAAATTGAACCTTTAAGTTTGTAAACAGAATTAAAGTGCTGCATTTGAAAATTGCATGTGCGCAGTGCTACGAGTTTTAAGACCCTGGGAATCCCTAAGAAGAGTGACATAAGGGGGAACTTGCGCATTAATTAAATATCTTTAAAAAAACAACAGAAAACTAAATCAGGACAACAAAATCAGTTATCCGGTGCAATATACACTATTTATAGCAGTAATCTGTAATTAAATCGATTTGAACAGATTCATCAGTACTCCACCTCCACGTGACATCATCAACTATGTTGTTGAACCAACATGGTTCAAACGACGAATGTGCAACAAAGTTACTATGTTTTCAGGAAACAGTCTTGACAAGGTAGTTAGTTTCTCCAACTATGCATCATACTATGGTGGTTCAGCAGCGAGTTATGTCGTTGTTCGGGAAACGCACCCCAGAGCAGTGGGTCCCCTGCAGTTTGAAAATGACTGATCTATACTCTACTGATCTTTCACAAACCATTTTCTCTACATTTTCTCTGTCTGCAAGACGTTTTTCTCTTACTTCAGTACCTAAATATAATGGAGAACAAAGGTGCCTTTAGATGGCAGTCATTGAGTGACCTCACTGCAGTCTGACTATGTAGGCAGCATTTTAACTGAAACTCACCATCGTACTTGCAGACGCACACCACACACTTAAGATCCAGGAACAAAGGTTACAGTAAGACAGAGGCAAGACGTAAAAGACTTCCCAAATAAATGTCCTAATGGTGGTGTATTTATGAGCTCCATCAATCAGCTCAGACTCCTCGGGAAATCAGACAAGGATCTAATGCTCCACACTACCAACGTCGCTGTATTGCCCAGGGCAAAACTGAAGTGACTTTAAAATCTGACTCATAGCTTCACAACACTCTTCATAATGATCCTGATCGGCTTTGTGCTGCTTAACGCCTTTGTCTCCTGATAGCATTACCTAGTTGTTAAATTAAGATTTTAATGACGGCAGGAAATAACACGGCAGTTCATCACACAAACTTCTAAAGCTATTCGACTTATCATCGAGTTATAAAACGCCGGAGTGCAGTTATAATAGGTTAAGTGTTCAAAGATCTTCATATACAATTTCTTTGCTTTGTAACAGGTGCCAAACGCTTCATTCAACCTAATTAATCTAAAAGTCTCTACTCTTTACCTTTCAACAGAGCCGTACTGCGATCTAACTGAAGCCAGACACTCATAAAGGAGACAGCAACCAGCCTTTAATCCACAGACATCATAAGAATCTCATTAAAACGAGGCAGTGGAGAAATAAACGTTGAAAACTTCCCACAATGCACCGCGCACATTCATCTTCATTGATTTCATCTCTCTTACATGATCACGTTAATAACATCCTCAAATGATATTTTAGGTGTTTTAATTAAATTCACGCATAGAGACGCACACAAGTGGAAAACATAATCAGACCCAGACAAAACAAATGGGAACATGGGTTGGGATATCTCAAAAGATTATGCAATTAGCGATTCTGGAAATTATAACCAGCTTGCACGCAAGATAAACATGCCGCTTGCCTCGCGAACGGCAATTTTGCATTTCTGCACCGCGCTCTCATTTAAAGCTAATTTAGCAAATTAGCCGGCATTGCCTGTTTTTTATTGTGTTGCCCTCAGCTCTTATGACGAATAACAAAAGCGTAATTTCTGCAACCATAATTTAATGCCAAGATCGTTCTGCATGGTGCACTTTCTGTCTTTACGAGTGATTTCAATGCGACACGTCTATAAAACAGCTCAAGAGGTTTAACATAATAATATGTAGATGCATAAGGGAAACATATGGACTGAACAAATCTATGTTTTCCACATCATCAGTCTTCCTAATCACCTGACACCCGTGTTAACCAACCATTTTGTGAGACCCATGCCACATAATTTCAGATGTTAAAGGCAGGGTGCACAAACTCTGAAAGCCAATGTTGACATTTGAGATCACATACACAAACATGCCCCTACCCCAATAGAATTTGGATCTTCTTTTGATAGACCCGCCCCACACATCCAGATTCTATTGATTCTCACGAAATCCAGATTTAGAAGGTGTCCAGCATCACAATTTTTAAAAGCCCTTGAAGCCAATGTTTTTGCACATATAAGATTTAGGTCTGAACTTACTATAACCATTATTTTTAGAGGATTTAAAAATATTTCCTATATAATTATTTACATTTTTTAGATTATCATTATAAAAAATTATCATTACCGCAACATGATATTACATTAAATATATGCATTTACAAACTCATGTTTCGGTAATGACAACTAAAAAGTTGTCTAGGTACTATGACCAACAATTTTTTTTTTTTTTGAAAATGTTAGTTCATTGAGGGCTTAAACAATGATTAAAAATTGTTGCGGAGGATGAGAAAATTGGTCTTGGAAACATAAATATTCCTTATAATTGTCTCAACATTTACCAATGATGACCAAATACCACATGTTTCTTTACTGTAAATGTTTATAGTTTAACATGCACTGAAGCTTTTAATTTTTTAGATTTTTTATTATAAATATTTCCATGTCAAAGAACCCATATCCAGTTAACTTAACTCAAACCATTTAAGTTAACCGGTTGCATTAGACCATTTAAGTTTTAAAACACATACATTTAAGTACTGTGAACTTGAGTCATGTGCATTATGCACTTATATTTAAGTAGTGTAAACTTAAATATAAGTGCATAACTGCATATGACTCAATTTGTTTAAGTTCACAGTACTCAAATGTATGTGTTTTAAAACTAATGCAACCGGTTTACTTAAATGTTTGAGTTGAGTTTACTTTTAGGTTTTACAGTGTATCCCATAAATGTGAAAAAAAAAAATGGTTTGTATGATTTTTTTTGAAATCATTTGCAAAATAGTACATAAAAATATGTTTGTAACTGTATGCTTCTTATTTTGATAGCATTTACTTTTTTATCAAATTGTTTCATGACACCTCACAAGTCTAATTTCACAAGAATATATTATATACACTATATTGCTTCCAGTGAAGAACAAATCAAAATTTAAGTAATATTAATTGTTTGTAGCTCTCAAATTTTGTATCTGCCACAACAAGACATCCAAATGTGGCCTTTTTGAACACGAGCGCTAAAATAAAATGATTCAATTGTATTTTTAGGTCAGCTTTTTTTTAAAGTAACCGTCATCGAAAACTAATTTAAATACACGAACACTGCAATAATCATAGCACAACTGAAAACAGGTCTGTTGTGTGTACAGGTATGTGTGTAAGTAAAACACCATCTCCAGTTTTTAGTAATATCCTCCCTAACCATTCAATTACTCCCCTTTGTGTCTTAATAGATCTGGAATTTGCTCCGAGGTGAGCTACTGTGTTTTATTATTCCCTGTAGGATTGAAAGGGGCATGAATGTTTTAAAACAAGGACAGTAAGAAGCAGATGACTATGTGTTTGTAAATGGGACACAGAAAAAAGCGTGTCTGTAAATAGCAATGGTGTACAACACTCATAAGGTGTAAGCAAAAATCAAATGAGTGCAAACAATACACAAACAACATTATGGCACATAATGTCATTGCATATTATCTTGAGTCAACATTTGTGATGAATGAAGGTACAGTAAGAGGTTTAGCCCTCATTTACAGCGTGTGCAGCAGATGAGCAGATTCTCCCTTAGGACCAGAACATCTCTCACAGCAGATGAATTCAAAGTGAAGTGCACGGCTGAACCTTTAATTCAGTTTAAGGTCTTTCCCATTACAGAGTGGAGAAGTTTCTACTGCCAGAAGAGCTCAGTCAAACTCAGTAAAGAGAGAGAGAGAGAGAGAGAGAGAGAGAGAGAGAGAGAGAGAGAGAGAGAGAGAGAGAGAGAGAGAGAGAGAGAGAGAGACTACATTCACACAACAGCAGAATAAAGCTTTCAGTCCTGGTTAAGAGCAAAGAATATCCAGATCTTACGGGTTTGCAGGAGACTACAGCGATTTAACAGACTTTACTACAGTACAACTGAGACCCAAACACCTGAATCAGCTCTTTAAAATGCAGGAAGTGCACATAAATACTGGGAATATCTTCTGTTGTGCCTGATCTTCTCCAACTTTTACTTTTTGTAAGATAAATTGCAGTGGGTGAGATCATTGAAAAGGAATGATTGTACATTATGTATTTTGGAAATAAAATAATCTTACCGTCTGATTTATATACTGCAGGGATAATATCATGGACAGGTTAACTGGGACAAGTTCTGTGAATACAATGCAATCTAATTTCTAATGGCTAATTTCTATACATTTGTATAATCTTATTTGTACATTTTCATACCACCTGGTTTTACAGTACCCTACTGAAACTACACTCACCTAAAAGATTTTTAAGAACACCATACTAATACTGTGTTTGACCGTCTTTCGCCTTCAAAACTGCCTTAATTCAACGTGGCATTTATTCAACAAGGTGCTGAAAGCATTCTTTAGAAACGTTGGCCCATATTGACAGGATAGCATCTTGCAGTTGATGGAGATTTGTAGGATGCACATCCAGGGGACGAAGCTCCCATTCCACCACATCCCCAAGATGCTCTATTGGGTTGAGATCTGGTGACTGTGGAGGCCATTTTAGTACAGTGAACTCATTGTCGTGTTCAAGAAACCAATTTGAAATGATTCGAGCTTTGTGACATGGTGCATTATCCTGCTAGATGTAGCCATCAGAGTATGGTCAGAAACAATGCTCAGGTAGGTTGTGGTATTTAAACGATGCCCAGGGGACTAAAATGTGACAAGAAAACATCCCCCACACCATTACACCACACACCAGCCTGCACAGTGGTAACAAGGCATGATGGATCCATGTTCTCATTATGTTTATGCCAAATTCTGACTCTACCATCTGAATGTCTGAACAGAAATCGAGACTCATCAGACCAGGCAACATTTTTCCAGTCTTCAACTGTCCAATTTTGGTGAGCTCGTGCAAATTGTAGCCTCTTTTTCCTATTTGTAGTGGAGATGAGTGGTACCCGGTGGGGTCTTCTGCTGTTGTAGCCCATCCGCCTTAAGGTTGTGCGTGTTGTGGCTTCACAAATGCTTTGCAGCATACCTCGGTTGTAACGAGTGGTTATTTCAATCAAAGTTGCTCTCTATCAGCTTGAATCAGTCGGCCCATTCTCCTCTGACCTCTAATATCAAAAAGGCATTTTCGCCCACAGGACTGCCGCATACTGGATGTTTTTCCCTTTTCACACCATTCTTTGTAAACCCTAGAAATGGTTGTGCGTGAAAATCCCAGTAACTCAGCAGATTGTGAAATACTCAGACCGGCCCGTCTGGCACCAACAACTATGCCACGCTCAAAATTGCTTAAATCACCTTTCTTTACTATTCTGACATATTCTGACCATAAATATATAAAATTTTTATTTTTCATTAGTAAAATGTGTCGCACACTGGACGAGAAGCGCAGCACTGGGTAACGTCGTGTCTAGGACAACTTTGAGGTATCGTACACCGGAAGTGCATATTAAATAGCGCAAGCTTAGTCAGATAGCATCTACTTCAAAATGCAAAATATACGTTAGCAGCGAATGATAATTGCTAACAATTTTGGACAAATATGATGTTATTTAATGTTAAACTATGTGAGTGGCGCTCTGTAGCGCGACAGGGATTTGAGCATTGTTCAATGCAGGCGCCGCCGGTGTGCATACATTTATAGAAAATAATGTGTTCTGCTGCGCTTTTCGTCCGGTGTGCGACCACTTTCAGATTACAAATAGTTGTCAAATATTGTCCTATCCTAACAAACCATACATCAATGAAACGCTTTTTTATTCAACTTTCAATCTTAATTTTAAAAAATGTACCCTTATGATTGGATTCGTGTTCTAGGGTCACATATGTGTTTGTACAACTCACATCATATAAAATCACTTGTAAAATAGTTACATTTCTTTCAGATGCACTTACCATGAAGTTAAACTGGATTACAACTGTGTCAACTTTTTTAATGTAACTGTCTGCGTCAATGTAGCCAATGTGAAAAAATATGAAATAGTAAAACTTCAAAGGCAATACATTAAACTTTTGAAGTATAAGGTCCAAAACTAAAAAAATCTTTACAACACTTTTGTCAATCAAAACCTGCCACCCTCCCATGAAAACCCTGCTCTCCTCCGCCCATCCACTATTGCATTTATGAGCCTGTAAGTTCTCTCTAAATCTTTTACAAGTGCAGTGCGATGAAGTCTGTTGAAATAAAACCGTTACTGTGACCTAATCAATGCGAGAGGCCGGCAGTAGTAAGCTAAAAGAAAAGCTGACTTCACCAGCCGTGAAAAACGCAATCTGCACGGCAGTCTCCTCCGGCGGGCACCCTAGAGAGCCGCTTGTATTAGCATGCCATCGCAGTACACACTTTTAATCGGGCTAATTGTAGCTCACGTTCAAGAGGGAGTGTGCAGAAAAAGTCTTGGTTAAATTTGATAAAAGAACGTGTATTTCACACCATATTACAGAGCTGAGAATCGGTTTTTCTTTTGGTCTCTCTCTCTCTAATTTCCCACCTTTCTTTTTTCACACATCCCATATGGCAATCTTTAAAAGCCTGTATTGCTTTCTACTGAAGTCAATTTTGTTTCAAGTGAGGCCCTGTTTCTTATCACACAATTCTCCTTCGCCGATGATATTGAGCAGCTTCTGTATCTGTGTGTGCGCTCTTGTCTGTTTAGCACACGGAGCAGGTGGATTGACGTTTTCTCTGGAGGCATATCAGCTCTGACAGATGAAAGGAACGCCATTGTGGGCCGGCGTGGTGCTAAGTAATTGCCTTCTGACTCCACTGGGAGATGTAAATAGTTCAGAGCAGGAAGCATACAGATATGCCAATTGAACACACCATTCATGAAAAAGGTTCACTAACAGTCAGCAATAAGAATCAGTATACTAAGGTCGCACGAAAAAAGAAGTTAAGAAATGTCTCAGAAGATGAGCTATTTTGATACCAAAACTCAAAAAATGATGAATATAAATTAATTGAATGTTAGAAAATTAAGGCTCATATCATACACCCAGCGCAATGCAAGTGTTTTTTTGCTAGTTTCACCCCGACGCAATAATAATTTTCATGTACAGCGGCTTGTTGTTTAAATAACAAATGCACCTGCACTTATCTGTTCGCCCATCAAACAAGGTGTGTTCAGGCATATTTTTGGCACATTGCTATTTTGAGGCAACTGAAAACTATTGCGCCTTTGACCGACTAAAACCTGTCTAAAGTTAATGGTGCAGTATTTTTACATTTATTTAGTAACATGCACCATTTCATAGTAAAATGCACTTGCGCCTATCTGTTCGCCCACGGGCATGCTGGTCTGAATATGAGGTGTGGTCAGGCACATTTGTTGGCATGTTGCTATTTTGAGGCAACTGAAAATGATTGCACTACTGACCAACTAAAACCTGACCTAAAGACTATGGCGCTGTATTTTTATTTATTTATTTAAAGGGCACTTTAGCAAAATGCACTTATGGGCGGGTACACCATGTCCATACACTCTGCTTATAACATCAACAGGGCAAAATATAAAAAATGAAAGGATTACAATATAAAAGATTACTAATGTGTACATAAAGATAAAAATGCCTACATGTCATAATTGATAGTTATTGCATGTATCAGAATTACTTAAAAGCAGTAATGGTGAATGAAATCAGTTTTCTCTTTGAAGAAGAGATTTTTTTAAATATAAAGTGGTGAGCATTGTGGTGATAGTTTTTATTTATTGTGTGGCTGCGTTAAAAAATTCTCATGCAAATAACGATTAAAATATTTTCATAAGCTTGTTGTGTGGCTGTATTACGTTTATTTTATGTAAATAATAATTAAAATGTTTTCATAAGAAACCTTAATGTATATGAACTTGATTTGTAAGTGCACTTTGGGGTTGGACCTTGCTTGCGTTTCCTGGGTCCGATTTCAAAGCCCCCAAACCCTTTCAGCGGTGAGGGTGGACGCAGCGATGTCCTCTGCTGGCGTCAAGTCCTGTGTAGAGGCAGATTCACCTCCCGTTACACGGCATGCCCGATTTATGCTGGCAAGCTTGGGATTCGCCCGTCTCCTGAAATCATTGTAGCGCTTGGCGCAATGATGGGGATGCCAGCTGATGAGACTGTGGTTATTTCCTCTCACGCCTGTTTAACCTACGCTGATTTGGGCGGGTTTCTCCTATCCCCATACAAAACAACTTCTCTGTCTTTGACTGCTCTTACAAGAACGTCGGTCTCCTCGGCTGTAAACCGCTCCTGGCGTACGCCTGGTAAATTGGTCATAATAATAGAATCCCGCCATGGAACTTGCGCCCTTGCGTTTAAATGGAATGTTGGATAGGGTTATGATTGGTTTATTTGACGTTACGCCAAACCACACCTATGAATAATGAACCTACTTCAGACCAACCCCTTATTGATTTGCGCCCGGCGCAAGAGTTATTTCTCACGCCGGGAAAATGGCAACAGCGCCCAAGATCCGCCCACAAACTCACTTGCGTTTCAGATCGTTAAAATAGGGCCCTTTGTCTTTGAAACATTTGAACATTTTCAAACATCATTTAAAGTACATTGCACCTGATTTGCATAAGCATATTTCAGACGAGAAAGTAAAAAACAAAGCAAAAAGTCCTGTAATTACTTCTGTTTTAACACTTGTGCATATAAGATATCTATGACATAGACAAGGCAGTGTGGTGCTTCTATCTACATTAAAGATTAGTCTTTAAAAGCATCTACCTTAAAATTATAGCTCAGATTTGGAAAACTGGTAAAATTGCAGCTAAACGCTAGTCATGTTTCTCACCTTACTGGCATGGCTGGTGAGGTTCGCATCATGATACTGTACATTCATTGTCATCACATAGTTATAAAGAAAAAAGACAGGTTTTTGTCTTTAAAAGTGTAAAGTAAAGTAAAGTAAAAATGACCGCTAAAGCCAGAAACAAATGACTGAGTTTGAGCACACGTCTAATGGTGCATTCACACTAGCCGCGGTAGAGGCGGCAAAATGTGCTATTCACACGTAGTTGGATACTTGAACATTTGAGTTTACTTGCTTCATTCGCACGTGAAAGCCGTGCGGTAAAATCATTCGTGACATTCACGCAGAAATTCGTGTCATGGGAGGGGCTTCTGCAACTCCGCTGAGACCCCGTTCGCTTCCTGTAATCACGTCACTATACAGCAAGGTCCTGATTGGTTAACGCGGCGCAGAACAATTTCCAAGGTTCAGATTTTTCAACTTGCACGTTTCCGGTCTCAAGACCAATTTCTGCTTTCTCGGACTCGTCTCGGACTTGTTCCTTCAAAGACTTGGTCTTGACTTGGTCTTGGACCCAATCTAGCTTAGTCTGTAGGCCTAACTGTTGATTATTAACTAGGGTGATATTAAATCATGAATATGAAAACTGACATGTTTTTATGGTCTTGGTCTCGACTCAGTCTCGACTCCTAAAGGACTCGATCTTGACTCAGACTTGCTTCCTCAAAGACTCAGTCTTGACTCTGTATTTAAAAACCAACGGACTCTGTCTCAACTCGGTCTCGACCCTTCAAAGACTTGGTCTTGACTCAGACTTGGCATAGGCGGTCTCGTCCCCATCACTATCCCAAAATAAGTACATAAACACATCAGTCTAAAGTGTACAAGCTTTCGCAAACTAGTTTACTAACACCTGAAGATGACAGTTACAACTCTAGAAAATATTGACAGATACTAAAACAGATCAGACCTGGTGCCAAAGACGGTATACGCTGATATAAGGTGTGTCCAGGCACAGAACTGAATTATTAAATTGAAATAAAATCAATTATAAGTTGAAAGTTCTGACAATAAATGATGTTGTTACAGGTGCTCAGCTGCGTCTCACCCACCACACTATCTAGCAAAAAACACAGCCAAAGCAAGCATCACAACCAATGATTGAGAACCGAGCCGCTGGACTTTTGATTTACACACAGGTTTAAAAGAATCAATGTAAGCCTAGTATAGTGAAGCACCAAACTTTAAAAAAAAAAATTAATAAAAAAGGATTAGGGCACTCTGGAAAAAGAGGCTTATATATGTCGGTAAATGACACGCAGCAGATCAAACTAATTTGACACATTTATATATTCCTGAACTCACACATACTGTATCTTTAGCACCGGTCTCAGCATGAACCTTAAACCTACAGGTATAACAAGCATGCACTGGATATAAAGTAGCATTTGAAAGAAGAAAGAAAAAGATTTGTTGAAAGAGAAATGGGCTGGAAAAAGATTGTGATGCAGCCCTCTGAAGACATCTGACAAAATGTCTTGTTATCTCCTCGTTTTTAAGTTTCAAAGAACCAAACGCAGCAATGCATTGTTTTCTGTTTGCCTGCAGGGCTGTTCCCATTTCTCCCAAACTCCCGCTGTGATCGGCAAAAGGGCACCGGGGCAGATCGAGGCAGCGATTTTTGATTCCCAAACCTTCAACTTCCTTTCTGAAAAGATGCTTTATGTTTGAATGCTCTGTGTGGATCTCACAAAAACGTTTCTTGCATTATTGTCCCTTTTGCACCACACAATATGCGTCTCCGTCCTATGAGAATGTCAGTGGAAATTGAGTTAAATTGAAATGTCAGAGGAAGATGAGACCTTAAATGAAAATGAGAAAGAGCAATATGTTGAATGTTGGTGTAAAGATGGGAACTTTCGGTATTTGCCTCATTCAACCTCTGAGACTTTTACTTAACTGCCTTTTAATATTTGTATAATGTCTTATCCATCCACAAGGAATTTATAAGGAGTTCATAACCAGGAACGCAAGAGTTTCATTTACCTCAGAACTCTAATTTATTTACTTTTAGGCTAGAAATTACCAAAAGTGATGTTTAGAGGTCTTTAATGTACATTTATCTATTTAGCAAACTATATTATCCAAAGCAACTTACAGTGCATTACAAGATATACATTTTTCATCAGCATGCGTGTTCCCTTGACCTTTAACACTGCTAACCCAATGCTCCACTGAACTATACAGGAGCTTTGACCCAAACATCTTTTATACTGGGTTACCGTTGACAATCAATGTGGTTTGGTCATTTATCTAATTTAGCAATAGAAGTTAGTTTCCTGGCTGACACAAAGTCTCTGTAACTAATGTTGCTTGCATCTTGAGAGATGAAGTTAATTAGTGTGTCGCAGTTTCTCCTCAGTAAATCTGTTAATGAGGAAAATCTGACCCAGGTCTTCACTGTTCAGTAACTTACTGAAACATATCAGTGTTGACTTTAATTAGAGTTTAATTAGGAACTATTCACCTTAACGGATACCACAGGATCTAAGGTCCTGATAGCAGGATGTCACAGTCCATTTTTAAAGCTGTGACCCTGTGGAATGGACTAATGGAGTGCATGACAGTTCATGACATCCCACTATTTGGCTCTACTACAATTCAGTGGCCACTACTGAGTTAAAGGATGAAAAAGACTGCAGTAGGAGCTGCAAAATAATATAAAAACAATAAACAGGCATCTTATCACTGAAATTTATTTTAGTTGCCAGAAACAACAAATAAACTGTAAAAACGTATGTACCTTGTGAGTACTTGTGAGTACAACCCAAATGTAGCAGTTAAATGGAACACAGCGCCCCCTAATGTGTGGATCAGTTTCTTCATTTTTTTTCATTGTGACTACCATTATTTGCAAAGTTTATAGTTGCATCCTTCATGATTTTGCAGTTGTTTACTGTCTTGTCCAAAAAGAGGATTTTTTTTAAGAAGTGGAGGTTTTTGCCAAAAAAGCTTGCTTGCACGTTAAGCGTTTTGCAGCGAAAGACCATTTGTTAAATACTGTACCAATGAAATGACAACACTGCAAAAAATGACTTTCTTACTTAGTATTTTTATCTTGTTTTCAATACAAATATCTAAAAAGTCTTAAATCAAGATGCATTTTCTTGATGTGCAAAATGACCTAACAAAATAAGTCTAGTTTTTAGACAAAATGTATAAAATTTAAGTGATATTGTGCATTAAAGCAACACTATGTAGTTTCCATGTAAAAATGACTTACAGCTCCCCCATGTGGTTGAAAAGCGCAACACTGTCTGGTATCAGACACTCTTCTGCAGGCAGGGGGAGGGGCGGGGCTGTGTTTCCTACCCTCCACCGCCACTTTCAGAGTGTGCTTGTAGCAGCTAGGAGGCTGCTCAGGTTGCAGCAATAGTACAATTTGTCCAGTTAAAAGTTGTTCTATCACTGAAATAATTTTAGAGACATTATTTAAAGGTAAAAAAAACTACATAGTGTTGCTTTAAACAAGCAAAAAAATCTTTTTTGAAGAATATATTTTTTTCTTAAACACTAAATTCAAGAAAAAAAATCACGAAAACTAAGATATTTTTTTCTTGAAAATCATTTTTTGCAATGTACACTGCAAAAATGACTTTCTTACTTACTTGTTTTCAGTAAAAATATATAAAAAAAATGTTAAATTAAGATGTATTTTCTTGATGAGCAAAATGACCTACATGTTGGAAAATAAGTCTAGTTTTTAGACAAAAAATATAAAATGTAAGTAAATTTGTGTTTAAAACAAGCAAAATAATAATAATAATAATAATAATCTGCCAGGGGAGTAAGACATTTTTTCTTGAATAAAATGTTTAAGAAAAAAGTAAACTTATTTCAAGATATTTTTTTCTTACCCAATTGTATTAAACACTAATTAATTTAAAGTTTATATTTTTGTCTAAAAACTAAACTTATTTTCCTAGGTCATTTTGCTCATCAAGAAAATACATTTTAAGATTTTTTTAGATATTATTACTGAAAACAAGACAAAAATACTAAGTATGAAAGTCATTTTTTGCAGTGTAAAGTGACATTTGTAAAAAAAAAAACATTTCAATTACTGACTAATAACCTTTTCATTTCTTTAAAGGGAAATCACTAAACATAAGAGCCTGATAAAAATGTTAATTTACAAGAAAACTTGTCAGATGCACTTAAAGGCTTTTGCATCTCATTATATGTTTTGACATTACTGTAACTTACTGTAGGTTAATAAATTTAAACTTTAGCTACAGCAACAATTTGTGACTCTGTGAAATCCAAGCTAAAGTCTCATAATTTAATCATACGATTAGCAGTCTCACTGATTTCACACAAATTTTCAATCTTTGACATGGCCTTACTTATTATTACTAGTCAAGTTTTAAAATATTAAGTTGATGAAATGTGGTACAATTCACACATAATTTTTTTCCTGGTCAAAAAGATTTGCTGGAATTAGTCTAATTAATCACTCACTAACCAAAATGTTAAATTCTTTTGATACAAAATATATATAGAGAGGAACTTTTCACTGAAAATGGAAAATTATGTAAATGACAAGAGATTCAATCTCCTGCCTGTAACACAGCTAAAGTGTTTTTTTTTTTCTAAAATCAAATTGTGTTATCAAAGAACGAGACATAGAAAATGTCACATAATGCCTCATTCACTCTTGACAGTGCTAATTATACTGTAATAAAAACTGTAATTTTGTTTGATCCTTTGTCTCAGCTTTGTTCATGTCTTCAACGTCATTCCATCATAATCCAAAACTCACCGAAGGCCGTGTAGAACTCATCTTTAGTGAGGTGCTCATCATCATTGGCGTCATTGTATTTGAACAGGTCGAACAGCGTGCATTCTGATGTTGTCCTGCTCAGACCTTCCTGCTTGATCACCTGCACAGCAACACAAATACAGTACATTTATTTCAGTAGATTCTAACAATGACATTAGGCGGTAAACAAAATACATTAGTTAAAACCACTCTTGCAAATCTGCCCACTTCTACACTAAATATATATGAAGAGTTTGGTTCCAAAATGCAATAAACGCCATTTAAAAAAAAATAGTTACCACCAAAATCAGTATTGTATCAGGTCAGCGGATTTAAAAGAGGAACTATATTGTTTGGCGGAATAGCACTTTTGGGAGTTCTTCAACTCGCTTGAAAAATCCGCTCCCCTTCTCCCTCTCATAATGGGAGAGGTCTCTTCTAACTTTATCTCTGATTGGTACCATTGAATGAATGGGGCTAAGCTAAATGCTATCGAAGTACGCTTACGTGCACGCACACAGATGATAGAGGGATGTGCAACCCAATGCAACCCAACTACAGTATACAATACGGTTGTAATAACCCAGCAGTTGGCTTGAAACAACCCAGCATTGGGTCATTTTTAACCCAACTGTATGTCCAATATTTACGGTTGAAAATAATCCAGCATTTTAAGAGTGTAGGTACTTCATTTAATTCCGTACTGTCACCGTAAACACATTTGGATGCATGAGCAGTCCAGCGTTTAGCATGTTAGTAAAGCTGAAGTGATTGTAAAACAACTTGGTCTGTTCTGATGAAGTCTAAGACCGCTGGAATAATTCATTGCAAATATAAAAATGCAACTATATTCATTTAATCATAAATAGTTAGGCAAAATAATTACGCTCATCAACTTTTAAAAGGATGGTTAAATGCATTAATCTGTCACTTGTTAGAAGAACAAATATTCTCTCACTTGGTAAAAACTTGGCAATTATGCAGATTGCAATATGGACAGGTTAACACGCTCTTAACAACAATAAACAGAGGTAAGGACCCAGACATTTAAACACTGGTTCAGTTACAATGAGAATAAAAATGCTTTGAATTATTGGCTACCCGTGTTGCTTATGGTAAGATCAATAGATAGTTTTAAACAGATGTTGTTACAAAACTGGTGCTGTGTTAGACTGTAACTTGATGTTGAATGTTTCGTAAAATCTGGGTTTTGAAGCAAACGTGTATTTCCTTGTGTACTGCCGTTGAACTATAAATAATTAAACAGGTGATTTTCATCTGCATCAGATATTGTGATTCCTGTCTGCTGGCAAGCGTCTGGAACAAAGCAAGATTTTCATAACAGTTTCATATGTTGAAAGGCATGAGGGATTACTGTAAAGGTTGTAGCATATATTTATCTATGCCAGAAATATCTGATGGTAATTACAGCTAGTGAAATAAAGCCAGAGGGATTGATGATGAATGTTAGGGGGTAGATTTAGTGTGGATTACATTTAAGATTTAGAAAAGTATTAGTATATATTAAATCAACCATCGTTTCAAAATTAACAATGAAAATGTATATAAATTGCGAAAACTGTTTATCTTGTTTTACCTGCCTCTGAAGCTGATCTTATGATATTGTTATTTCCTAAAAGCTTTGACGTACTTGGTGCTAGACCTGACCTGAACTGCCTTACACTATATATCTAAAAGCACACCTGCATGTTCAGATTCAATCCTGTCATTTCAGTATCTGTTGTAATCCTCTTACAGAAACTTTTGTTACCAGCTCAAAAACCCACATTTGTCAACCTTACTCTGACCTCTGTTGCTAAGCATGCATTTACTTTTCAAAGTTTAAAAAAGACAAACAAACAAGAAGAAAAACTTTCAGGCACAGGAATAAACATGTTATGTTCTTTTTGTGTTTCTTTCGTACATAAGACGCTGTGTATAAATGTAAAATAACATTTTAAATCCATAACCTTACATTCTGCACTAATGCCACATGCTGCTTATTTTCTAAATGTTGACATTTTCATGAACCGCTTTGTGACTAAAACGTAATTTTGTTGTCTTGCAATAAGTGTGCGTTCGACCTCATGCAGCACCGCACAGATCAACATGCAAATGACAAAAAATACGCTCTCACTGATTTTGATGTAATGCGCTTGATGGTTCTTGTTATGCCACATAAAGTCGAACACACCTCTTCTGTCTAGTCCTCCAATCAAACATACCGTGCCATAATTAAAGAATGATCATGTGATTTTTATGCAAGTCAGGTGATCTGTAAACGCGAACACCATTGCAGTTTTGTGATATTTTTCCTTTTCGAATTGCCTGAAAACCACCTCACCCACGCATCAAGGTCAAGGTAGTATTTATTGTCTCCCTTGGGAGAAATTAGACCTTGAGGCTCAGGTGAGGTGTTTTTTTTGTAAATATATTTTTTGTTTTTATGATATACAGAAGTTTATGGGTTTCCATTTGGCGCATTTTCAATTTGCCATTTCAATTGCCCAATTTGAAGGGTAATGGAAACAGCTACTTTCCATATAAACAGGGATAACTTTTGTGCACAAAAATGTTTTTTTCTCACTCATGAACCTGATGGTATTTTCAGCTAATGTACTATTATACAGTGGCCCAATAAAGTTTTATTATAGAGCACATCACAAATGTATGAATGTCAGTGGATCAGATAATAACAATACATCAAACCAAGTCGCATGTGTTTTAAAGGCCAGCAGAAACCTTTAAAGGAGAAATTCGCAAAAAGAGGCTTGTTATGTTTCACATTGCAGTATAAAAAAAATAGTCATGTTGCTTTAAATAAATAAATAAATACAATTTCTTTTTCAGGGTTCCCACACCTTAGTTAACTTCATATTCAAGGACCTTTCAAGGACTTTCCAGGTCCAATACCCTCAAATTCAAGGACTAAATAGGGGATAAATTTCAAGTAAGAGCAAGATTACATCGTGTTATATTTTAAGATACATTGTTACAGTTCCCTTTCGAGGGAACTCGCGCTGCGTTACTGCGGTGACACTTTGGGGACGCCTCCAAGTGCGTATAAATGTGTATATCAAATTCAACCAATAGTGAGGCTTAACGACAAAAGCAGGGTGATGCGGGAGCCAGTAGTATATTGCTATCTGAAATATTGCCAAAGAAAGCGTTACAGGGACGCAGAAAGTATGGCAAGCGAGACGCAGCGTCTCGTTCCCTTTTCAGGGAACAACAGTTACATACGTAACCCGAGATGTTTTTATGTGTCAAACACAATTATGCAAAAAAGCATTTTGGTATGAATAAACATTCGCATACAGAAGATATAAGCATTTAAAGCAAACAGTTTAGCACGTTGGCTTAAAAAGTCTAGAATTTTTATGATATTATCCTACACTATACAGGGAATAATATGGATTTTTTTTCCAGAAAACTTCTTGCATAAAATAGATTCAAGCACTTTCAATGACCTGTATCTATGTATTTATATTTTCAAAAAATTTTCAGGGCCTTGAATTTCCCCCAGATTCACAAACTTTCAAGGATTTCAAGGCCCCGTGGGAACCCTGTTTTTTTTAAAATGTTAATAAATAATGGATAATTTGATAATAAATAAGTATTATTTTCTCCTACACTGTTAAAAAAATCCGTAGAAATTGCAGCTGGGTTGCCGGTAATTTACAGTAGATTTAAATTTATGTTTTTAACTGGCAACATTTTGTTCAAAGTTAAATGAACATTAAACATTTACAAGTCTTTGTCTTTATAGAGTAAAACTAAAAAAACAGCATCAAGCAAAACATTCTGGGAAACAAAATCTGAAGCAAAAAACAGAAAAAGGTTGATGATGACTTCTGGTTCCCAGAATGCTTTGCATAGGGTTGTTATTGTATAGTTTTATTCTGTAAAGATAAAGACTTGTTAATATTTAAAATTGATTGAACTTTGAGCAAATTCTTGCCAGTAAATTACATAAATGTAAATCTACGGTAAATTACCGGCAACCCAGCTGCAATAACATTGAAATTTCTACGGAATTTTTTTACAGTGTACTATTAAAGTCAATGGTGCCCCACATGAGCTTGATTACAAACATTCCTTCTAAATATCTTCAATGGTGTTCAGTAGAACAAAGTAATTTTATCCAGGTTTGTAACAACTTGACGGTAGGTAAAATATGACAAAATTTCATTTCTGGGTGAACTATTCCTTTAAGAAAAGATAAATGGGTATTCCAATATAAATGTGCCATAAGCCAAAGTTTGCAAAAACAATTGATTCTGCAGTTAGGAAATCTCATATTAATAACAAGTTTCAGGAGCAGAGAATATCCGTCCACCACCGTTTATAACACCATCTGTCAATCCAACAATATATTGTGAATGCTCGCCGTCAACACAAATCAAATGAAGCGCTTGTTTATCTTTCAGTGGAAACAACACTGTGAGGTATCAGAGATGTCATTATAAAAAATATTCCAATATGACAATTAATCATTTTGTCAATAAAATATAATTACAAACTAAACCATAAGCATTAAACAATAAACCAATAAACATTCATTGTAAGTATATAAGTGCCAATGAATATAAAACTCACATAATCAGCCTCATGTGTCCATTAAAAAAAAATAAAAAATCTTCATTGAAAAATTGTGTTTGGTTATGCATGGCATGCACTGATGTATTGTTTGTTGTTTGACAAAACAAACCTTCATTTAATAATTCGGGAAGGTTCATGGTCTGTCTATTTAATCCATTACATTTTACTAGAACACCTGCTTGAACAGAATACTGATCTGATGTAATTGCTCTCACAGCCGCATGTTTTCGTTTTTCTGCAGTGTACTGTATGCTACCCATCCTCGGTCACCTTTTGACCTCAACCACCTCTGAGTCAAAAGGCCAAACTTCTGTATTCAGAGGCGGTCTAAATTTTGTACATTTACATTGTCTCAATCTGCCATGCATGAAAAGTGATCTACTCGTCTTTCACAGAGAATGAAGTGATATGTAAATGACAAGAAAATAATGCACGATGAAACTGAATTGGCTCATGCTCGCATCCAACGCAAAAGTGGAGTTTTCTCTCTGCAGAAATATGAATAAATTCATATTTTGCTGTGAGTTGTATCTCTATGGACAGGTGTAATAGTTCTGCCGCAGGACAAGATAAAGGACAGCTGACCTGGGATCAGCATATGAGTGAGATATTAAAAAAGCTCACATGCTCATTTGGCATTTTTTCAGTAAACTTTGGAAAAACCTCATCCACAGCCATCCATTTTTGCTTTTGGTATATATTAAAATATATTTGTTTCAATCAAAACATATATGCTATAATGTACTAGCTTTGTCCCTTTTTATTATCAATTTTTTTGTTTTGAAAAACATGCAGCCTTACAGTACAAAGACACCAACATCAATTATAACATTAAAAGACTCAACTTCCTACCTGTGAGAGCTCACTGCTGTCAACGCGTCCATTACCATCTGCATCAAAGCGCTTGAACATCATGTCCACCAGACGCTTCTTAGTCGCCATGTCTGTCTCGTAGCTCCCATGGTTACCAGGGATTGAGTATCTGTGAGCGTGCAAGTCCAATATCTTGTTCTTCAATTTTTTATAATCACCCAGACGACAGTTATCATCTATAAAGAGAAACAGCGGTGAGACCCATGTGAAGAAAAACCTATAACTTTACTAATTCATCGATACTGTACCAATATGAAGCCATTTGCATGAGTGGTCACATGAGAAAATGTATCTCACCTTAAGAAATTAATACAAAATACTTTTTATTCATAGGTACACATTTGATATGTTTATATACAGTATTTCCTGGGAATTGAACTCACAACATTATTGCTCTTGCATGCTATTGCGGAAACAAAGGCTAAATTGCGGAAGAGGATGTTGCAGTGGCCCTCTGGACCTGTGGGACACTAAAATTACTATAACCATATGGTGTTTCAACAATGGCATCTGGTTTGTATTTGCATGGTTCTACATCTAGGTGTCAGTATACAATCCAAGAAATACAAACGACCGAGCTAGAAATTTGTGAAGTCATCGCCTAGATTTTGATAACAAGATGCAAAAATCTTAAAATAATATTCAGCGAAACATCAAGCGTAATAATAATTAATAGTGCAAATCGTTACTTTATGGCATTATATTTTAGATTAGTGATGCCTAATTTTGCATTTGCACCTACAGTAGTCATGCACACCAATTCATAGTTGAGTCTTTTATACAAAATAACTTCAATAAAGAATGCAGAGTTTTGGACAAAAGTTGCAAATGTCATGCTTATTTGTTTAGACAGTCACACTGCAAAAAATTATTTTTAGGAAAAACAATTCTGAGTTTTTTTTTTTTTTTAGTTTTTTTTTTTCAGTAAAAATATATAAAAATTCTCAAGTTAAGATGCTTTTTCTTGATGAGCAAAACGCCCCAAGAAAATAAGCCTAGTTTTTAGAACAAAAATATCAAATTTAAGTGATTTTGTGCATAGAACAAGCAAAAAAAATCTGCCAATGGGGTAAGCAAATTTTTCTTGAATTTAGTGTTTAAGAAAAAGGTTCAAGACTTTTTTTGCTTGTTTTATGCACAAAATCACTAAAATTTGATATTTTTGGTCTAAAAACTAGACTTATTTTCTTAGGTCATTTTGCTCATCAAGAAAAAGCATCTTAATTTAATATATAATATAATAATAATAATAATAATAATAATAATAATAATAATAATTTAATTTAAGAATTTTTAGATATTTTTACTGAAAACAATACAAAAATACTAAGAATTTTTTTCTTTAAACTCATTTTTTTGCAGTGCATGGTTTTATTATAAACATACAATACAATATATAATATTATACAATATACTTTGTGTATGTGCAGTCTCTGTCTGTGAGAGTGGTTGTATGTACTGTAGAAGGATGTTTATTGTTTGGAGTATGCCGGGAGTACGTCATTGTAAAAAGTTTGAACATTTATGTTTCGGTGAGTTTGGTACTGTTCAACGATAATATTTTTTAACAGTCCCATTCTTCATCTGAGCAAACGTTAGATAAACACATCAGAAACTCATGCGGTTGACAATATTTGAAATGTTTTTGTCATTACACGTAGCTCAGGTGGTAAGTGTGGCTTCTTGTGAGAATGTTGATGATCATAAGTGAAGGATAACAGGCAGCTGAAATGAAAGCAATGCAATACCACCTGCTTTCTTAAAACTGTCAACATTGGTTTCACTGACAGACATCAAGACTCATGTGTGCGTGCCTTATATAGAGAGGTATATGAGCATATATGTGTCCAAGTTTAGTTTGTGTGAGTGTGCATGCATGTGGTTTTTCATCCACAGCTCAGCGCACATCACAAAATGGCCTCGACTTTGACAATCAACTGTGGCAGGAAAGCTTCCTTACTTGGAAATGGCAGAATGAATAAAAGATAAATGGCTGTCTACCCTCTGCTTTGCCCAGAGGAAACGAAGGTCAGCGTTGTCAAACCTGCATGTGCTTCTGTATGTGTGTGTGTTTGCAGTACAGCGTACGGCACATTAACATTTACATTTGGAATGGCCGCAATCTGAAAAAGGTCTTCAGCCAAATCTGCTGTCATTCAAACCCCTACGGTAAACTTTGTTCACGTTAGGAGAAAGAGCCGTGGAGCTTCTGTCGTTTTCCAGAATGTGCCATTCATATTGCATCATTGACCTTGAAGGTTTCGAGCACTGTTTCTTCTCAGTGACACTTTCTGATGTTTCTCCCGTGGACAAGGCTGTGTGGAAAACAGCTAGAGGATTCAAGAAGCAGTACTGAAGGAATGGGCAGCAATTCAGCTGGAGTCCATCTGCTGTTGTTTTGAAAATAAAACAGCGAGAAACATTGCGCTTGTGAAAAGCCTTGTGAAGTATGCAGCATCGATAAATTCCCATGTTTAGAGCGGTGCAGAGTTTTTAGGTTCTTGAAAAGTTTTTCAAGTTGGTCAAGTTTAATCCCCTGCTAATTCTAAAACCATCCTTCTTCATTGACTGCAATCCAAAGGATATGTACTGTATTAATGATACAATGCATAAAGTATAATTGCAAAAACTTATCATTCATGAATTTTTATACTTTGCACAATACACGCTGCAAAGCAGCTTTATGGAAAATCATGCTTTAATGTCTTCAACACCCAAAATCAAAGCAACTGTGACAAAGAGAAACCTTAAGAGATGAAGTAGTACACAAAACCAGTCACAAGTTGCCCGGGTATATTTATAGCCAAGGCTAAATTGTATGGATGATAAAAATGATAGATTTTTTATGTCAAAAATCATTAGGATATTAAGTAAAGATCATGTTTCATAAAGATATTTTTAAATTTCTAATATATAAATGTCATGACTCTCATGGAGAGGAATGGGACCCAAGTGCAGGGAAGGTAAACTCAAAAGGGTTTATTAACAAAAGAGCCCACGTGGGGGCAAAAGACAAAACATTCACAAAGAGTCACAAGACTAAGACTAGATGACACACTAAGACAAAACTTCACAGGACTGACTTGAATTGACTATGTCAAAGACACCAAACATCCAAACAATACAAAACGATTCAGCACAGGACAAGACACACTGGGGCCTTAAATAGGGAAACTAAACAAGATAACGAGGGGAGTTCAGGTGCAGGGAGTTAACCAATAATGAATAATTAAGCAGGGGAAACAAGGGGGCGGGGGCAGAGACAAGACACTGCAGCACACTACCCAAACAAAAGGCCATGTGCTACAACACAAAACATGGGTACCGCCACGATCCTGCCACATGACCATGAAAAACTATGAATAACTATGACAGACAGGCAGGATCGTGACAATAAAACATTTATTAATCATTAGCACTGGTAGCCGGTGACTTCTTTTTTCGAGGGCACACGATGCAAATTTGATGTAGCCCATCAAGTGTGTGGTTCGTAATTTCAAAATATTTGTTCTGCGCGTCGAGTGATCCTATGTGCATCATGTGTCTTGTCAAAATAAGTGCCTGCTGCAGATGCGTCTAAAGGGTTTATGATAAAAGAGACGCTCACGTTTGCCAGATACTCGCATAATCTCATGCATAATCAGAGTTTACTGTTAAGGGAGTGTCTTTGTGTATTTTGTGAACATGAGCGTCTCTTTTATCATAAACGGTATTGACGCGTGTGCAGCAGGCACTTATTTTGACAAAACACGTGATGCACATGGTTCACATGACGCAACAAACACATATTTGGAAAACACGAGCAACACACATGACACTCCGAACACATATTTTGAATTTGCGCCCCTTGGAAGAGCAGTCACGAGCCCCCACAGATCATTAGTAATATGTTTTGCTAAGGAGTTCATTTGGACAACTTTAAAGAGCACCTATTTCATTGCTAAAAAACAACATTATTTGTGTATTTCGTATAATACAATGTGTTTGTGTGGTTTATGGTTAAAAAACACATTATTTTCCATATACCGTACATTTTTGTAGCTAAAGATATCCAAAATTGAAGAAATACAGTCAGTGGTCACAAAAGCATTTATTGCTGAAGAAATAACAGGCTTTGCATTAAAGTGTATGCTGTATACTGTTTTCATTTCTTTGCAGATTATCCCTGTAAGACCCAAATATAGAAAAAAAAAACATTGAAACATTTTGTTTTTCACATTTTATATGTTGTTGCAGGAGTCCTCTAATGCAGAAATAAATGGGTTTTTACATTTTTGACATGTAAGTTTTTATGGAAATGTTGTAATATTACAGCAATATTTCAGAGATTTCACTCACTGTCTAAACAAATTTAGAGAACGTTTAAGAGTTTATTAGCAGGGTGTACTGCTTATGTAGCCCAATAACAATAGCCTATATACATAATCACACAATAACCAGACAAACCATATTTTTATTTATTATGAAATTATCCTTAGATTGTACTTACAAAAACAGATCAACTGGAAAAAAAATGGTATTTACTGTGTTTTACAGACATGTTCAATGATAGTAGTTAAATTTTTGTTGTTTATGAAAGGTTTTTTTTGGAAACTGTACTCATTGGTGTTATCTGTCAGAGCAGCGTGGTCATGTCTTCTGACGCAAACCTTCGGGGTACTGCAGTTGTATATGGAAGGAGATGGCATCATTAGTGATATATCAGTATTGAGACTGATAAAATCCTTTTTCAGACAGTAATACCTGTCATGGGGCAAGGTCTGTGTTCTTAAATGGCTTGGTTTTGTTGGCGTCATCTCCACATAATCAGTATATGGGCAGACATAAAGTTTTTAATATCTCTTTTTCACTTCAGAGGCATCGCCACATACCTCTTCATCAGTTATGTCAGAGTCCCATCTCAAACTCACTTTTTCCAAATATGGATAATATATAAATGTCATCATACGCATTGTAGATAAGACAGTCCTGGCTAGTAGCATTCTGAAATAAAAATACACTGATTATTTCCATGCTTATTAATCTATCACATTTATACATTTTAAAGGATTCACCCATTCCACAGAATTCACACAACTCTGCCTAGCAAGCTTATTTCCCCCTATTTATAATGCTAATAGCACCTATACACTCTCACCCCACATTCCAGAACATTATCACCTGGCCCTCATGCAGCAAACAGATATTTGAGCAAACAAAGCCCAGACAAGAAAACAGGACCAGCTAAGTATATTTAATAAATAAAAAGATACACAACTGGTTTAAATATTGCTACTCTTAAATTCTCAAATAATTAATTTCCTAAAAACTTATTTAATAACCTTAAAACATTTGATTAAAACTCAAAATAGTATCAAAATATTTAAAATCAATATTATATTTTGTTGCTGCCAAAAATGATTAAAAAAGAAAATTTTTACAGTTTAGAAGTACAGAAAATTCATGTAATGTGCAAGGTGCACAGATAAATTTTGCTACCCTTTAGACCCAATGTTGTAAAACTACAACATTGATATAACAAGCTCAAAATCTAATATAATAAAAACATTCAGATGTATCTTAAAATCTGCATGATCTAGACACATAACTAATCACATAAAAAATATTTTAGGCATTTTACTTACGTACTTGTTGATTGATTTAGTCCAGTAAAAAAGGTCATGTTCTTCAAGGCAGGTTTGCAGGTTGTGTAAAGTTCACGGCCAGGAAAACAAACCCATTTACAAAGTCTGCCATTCGAAATCATTGCAGGGTCAAACAATAGGACTTTTTAGTTGTGTAAATGTGTTTTAAAGGAGAAAAAAACATGCATTCTTTATTAGACCTTAAACTGATGTTGCAATATAACAACCGAGGGCTTTACAGGGTAAGTAACACTGGTACATGGATCTGGTGTTCTAGTTCAGAAAACTAGAGGGGTCGTTTAGCAAAAATTAAAAGGAACATTGGTTCACTGATCTCTCTCTGCATTTAGAGCTCTCCAAATTTCTCCAACAGAGAAGCACATTTATGATGTTCTGCAATGACCTTTCAGTATTTATTTGTTCAACCTTCATCCCTCTGAGGATGCCTTATAGGCAAAAGCTATTAAATAAACAAGTTTATCCATCCTCTAATATAAGGAGACCCTCAGAAGGTTGCTGATAATGGACTTATCATGTGAAAGGACGTGCAATTTTTTCTCATCTCAGTAAACATGCAGGTTCCAGATCTGAAGGTAATGGCACTTAGGCCATGTCTAACAAGGACCCAGATTTATCCTGTCTGTTCCTGCATAACTGAAAGCGTGATAGCAAGCCCCAGCGGTGAGCCAGCTACAGGCATATTGTGGAGGGTTGCTCATTCTGAAAGGAATTCTGGTCATTCTGCAAAGTCCGGAGCTGTGACAAATATATTTGTGATGGGAAAACAAGTCTATCTATCTATCTATCTATCTATCTATCTATCTATCTATCTATCTATCTATCTATCTATCTATCTATCTATCTATCTATCTATCTATCTATCTATCTATCTATCTATCCACCAGCTTCATGATAAACCTGTTCGCCACCAGTCTGTACCTAAACACCCTTCTGACAAATGTGCCAAAGCCTCTTAAAAGTATTCAACATAGCTCTACTTTGACAAGCACTACAGACATGCAGTATTCAGAAGGAGGACATTTACTAGCCATTAAAACCATTCCCAGGTGCCCTGCATGGTTTACTTTGAAACAAGCATTACGCGTACACGCAGCCCAGAGGACTTAGACACAGAAAAAGCAATCTCTTTCTGTTAGTGAACAGATCAAATTAAGTCCGTCTGTTTTCAAATAGCATGTTTGATTCTGGCCGTGTGACTTATGGGATCCTGATTCACGACCAAAACATTAATATAAAGCATTTAGTTCAATCGGACAAATTGAAATCCTGTCCAAAAGTGGGTCTGTAATCTAGTGGCACTAATGAAAACAATAACTTTAGAAACACTCGCTCCAACATTAATGAGTCTAATTGATCATTCAGATGATTCAAAAATATGAAATCAGTTTGAAATCAGTCAGTGAGTTTTTGTATACTTCAGATGAAATAGCCCTAGCGCCTGACAGATGTCACTATAATAGGTGTCCTGGAAATCTGTCAGTGTGACGGCCCACGGCTCTGTAAGCAGCATAAATAAAAGAGCCACTGTCCAGATCAGAAAAATAGCTTTTCTGAAATGCTCTCTGCCTGGGACTACTTTTGTGCACTTTCGTATTTGCTATTTTTTGGTGTGTGCTTGAAATGAGCACATTTTATTGTAAGATTTTGTGTGATAAATTTACATTACATTCTGTATGACCTTAACATTCTTGTTTTAACAACTTCCAAATTCTTCCATATGGGTGATCTTAAAGGGATAGTTCTGCCAAAAAATGAAAATTATACCATGATTTACTAACCTCAAACCATATTCGATGTATATGAATATCCTTTTTCAGACGAACACAATCTGAGTTATATAAGAAAATGTACTGGTTGTTCCAAGCTTTATAATGGTAGTAAATGGTGCTTCAGATTTAAATTTCAAAAAAGTCAATCCATCCTTCACAGAAGTGATCCAAATGGCTGCAGTGGGTAAATAAAAGCCTTTCTAGAGCAAGCATTTTTTTTTTTTTTTATAAAAATAACATAACGACCAACTAGAGATGTCTATGTCCTACGTCATATGCTGAAAACATATGACATAGTTGTTGTTATTTATTCTTAGTGGAGTTTGCCGGAAGTTACATGTGGGTGATTCTCGTGAAATTAGACTTATGAGGTGTCATGAAACATTTTGATAAAAAAAGTAAATGCAAATAAGAGTATCAAAATAAGAAGCATACAGTTATAAAAATCTCTTTATGTACTATTTTGCACATGATTTCAAATAACATCATACAAACCAATTTTGTTGTTTTTTCCACATTTAAGGGGAAAATTTTCATTACCGCAAAGTGTCCATGACTGGATTTTGGTTCTTTGACATGGAAATATTTATAATTAAAAAATCTAAAAAATAAAAAGCTTCAGTGCATGTTATACCATAAACATTTACAGTAAAGAAACATGTGGATAAATGTGTCCAAGACCAATTTTCTTATCCTCCGCAACAATTTTCAATCATTGTGTAAGCCCTCGAGAAACTAACATTTCCAACAACAACAAAAAAAGTTGGAAGGGACACAATTGACTGTGACACTCAAGATGGCTACAAAGTAAGCAGTTTTTATTTAATTCTCTTAGATAAAAGTTGAAATTTTGTTTGTCATAGTACCTAGATAACTTTTTAGTTGTCATTACGGAAACATGAGTTTGTAAATGCATATATTTAATGTAGTATCATGTTGCTGTAATGCTAATTTTTGATAATGATAATCTAAAAAATTAAAATAATTCTATAGGATATATTTAAAATCCTCTAAAAATAATGGTTATAGTAAGTTCAAACCTTAATCTTTTATGTGCAAAAAAAAAAAAAAATTGGCTTCAAGGCTTTTTTAAAATTCTGATGCTGGACACCTTCTAAATCTGGATTTCATGAATCAATCACGCGTGTTCCATGAAAGCCTTTTGTTTATGTTGTTACTGCTGAAAAATTCCAACAAAATATAAGCTTGAAGAATTATTCTTACAACGGCCATATTGTTAAAACCGTTATCTGATTACTTAGCAAATGGCTGTAATGTCGGCAATATATCACATAAATGAGACCCTACAGTGTGAAGACTTGCAAACTTGCTTTCTTTTCATATCGTGAATCATCCGTTTCCAGTCTCGCAAATGTTTTTCGAAAATTGCGTGCCGAGTTTTATGTGTGAAAGCTCTTTTAGTTAAACAACTCCAAGCTTTAAAGATGCCAGATGTTTCTGTTTGCAAAAGCATTGTTAAGCCTAGCGATGTAATAAACTACATCATCTATAAAATGTATGCATTGTCAACACTTGTAATGGCACTTTCTTTTTGCTTCACCAGACGTCAGCAAATAGAGCCAGAAACTTCAGTTTTGCAGTGTTTCCATCTCTCCCTTACTGTCTTTGTCATTCTTTAACCCTGCCGTATTTTATATCAGTCTGACGTTTCGCCGGCCGGATCGGTGGAAAGGCAATAGATCAGGCTCTCAGCGCGCTTACTGTTCTCAAAGTACATTGTTCTGAATGCTCAATACATCAAATACTCACATGGCAACGTCTCCACCTCATTCTAAGGTCAATGGCTTCGGTCTTTAAGGGTACAGGGCCAGCTGACCTGCTGTCAAGTTTCGACGCTGCAGAAATGGACGTCTGAGCGCGCTGGGCCGTAAAGTCTGCTGTCTCTCTCTCTCCTCGCCTGACCACTTACAACACCTCACTGGAGAATTTCACAGGCAGTGCATTCGATAACAATCTACCCGCCGCTGGATATCCATACGAGTTGTTTCAATGACAAATTTACAGCTCGCCGGCAGGCTATTATTCAGGTTCTCCGGGTGCGATGAGCTAGTCGAATGGTTTGCATATGCTTTGTCTTTTTGCCTGTTTTCTCACCTTCTTTGTTTTTGTCTCTTGGTCTCAGTATCGGTGCTTTATTCTCTATATAAAGTAAGTCATCTTTCCCGACTGTCTACCTTCTGTTTCACCTTTAATTTGATTTCCACACTCTCTTTTCTCTTGTCACAGGTTCTTTCTATTCTCTTCTCCTTCCTCTGTCCCTTTATCTGTGATTTCTCACTTTCACAGACACTGGTGAAGCTTTGAGGAGCTCATTACCCGCCGGTAGATGAGGATGTGGCTTCTCTTCGGGCTGGGGGTGACAGTGACATTAAAATAGCTCAGGGTCTTATTATCACTCCTCTAAAACAGAACAATATCTTTTTTAGCTTTCTCGCTCTCTTTCTTTCGTAAAATAGGCAGCATCGAAATAAATCACCTCAATGTTCCCATGTGACAGTCTCTTTGATATCAGAAAGCACTGAAAGTTTTTTTTTTGCGATTCGGTGAAGTGTCGAAAAGAGTTGCACAAATTGGCTAAAAGTCATATTGTGATATGAACTAGAATATGATAAATAGGTAACATCTTACTGAATAAAATCATGCCATTATCATGTTTAGAAGGCGTTGCAAAGCCTACAAATTATCAAGCAATGCCAAATGACTGTAGGCCACTGTTTTATTGAGAATACTTTTTAAAAAATATTGGAAAGACTTCTGTCAATATATACTTTTATCTTCAATTTCACTCAAACTAAATTGAAAAATCCTTAGATTTTAACAGAAAACATTTTCACATAGTCTGTATGACAATGTTTTCATACTAACCATGTGTGAATTTGATTTGTTTATATTAGACAAACGTAGCGTGTTTTACTGCCTCCGCTGTCACTTTCATTCATTCATCTGCTTCATGTGGTGCTGAACATAAGGTACATAAGTGATGTATGGTTCCTGTTCATCTGTTCTTTTCACAAATAAAAGCACACATTTTTACTTACTGTTTATGCTCATCTTGTAAGTTCATGATTAAAAATTAAAATGTGAACGAAAACAAATTAACTAACGCAACATCTGGTTATGCCATACAATTTAACCCACCATACAATTACACATACGTGAAAAAATGAATTTTTGGTTTACAATACCAGCCTGGTCTCACTTTTAATACAAATAAAAAAACTTTTAAAAACATGAAACATATTTTTTTGTACATTTAAATAGATGCTAAAGCGTACAATGTGATGTATTTGCAACATTTGATCAAATTATTACGTTTTTACAGCAACAAAACGTAAAACATTTACAAATCTTTCATAACGATTGCTGTAAAATTTCCAGACTGATCTCACGGAAAGTCATGTTATAGTCACGAAAAATGTGATTTATTTATTTGTGTCCAGGGCATGAAATTCAGCTTTTTTTCTTGCGTTGAGCAGGAATGTTTTTTTTTTTTGGTTCAGTTGCACGACTTTCTTTTTCGTTTAGTTTCATGTTATGTAATGTTTTCTCATTGCTTTTTCCTATTTTCTTACCAAGGTCGCTTGGGGTTGAGGTTAGAATCACTTTCTGTTACATTTTTAGACATCCTAAACCAAACCCCAACTCCAGACGAGAATAGTTTTAAGAGCGGAAGAAAAACATGTAGAAACCAATACATTAAAAGTAAGTCCAACCCCAAGCGACAATGATTTAAAATTGGGGGAAAAAAGAGAAAACAATACATAAAATGACACGAAAAAGAAAGTCATGCCACGGACAAGAAAAACTATTTATAGAAACTTGTGCGAGTGACATGAAAAAGACATTCATGCTCAAGGCACGAAAAAAGCTGAATTTCGTGCAGTGGATACAAATAAATGAATCAATATCTGTACGTCTGTAAAGTTGTAAATACGTAATTAACATATTAGTCCTGTCAAAACGTCAATATTATACCTTTTAGTATGAAAACATAAGTAAATGTACGTGTGGTACAACCACACTTACGTAAAAATACACGCATATTTTTATGAGATCACGTTGCCAATACACATCATACACTAAGGTTCTTTAGACTATAAAAAATGTAGAAAACCATAAACAAAACAAACTCATTATATGCTGAGATCGTTTTTAAAAACACTATCCCACTTTTGTGGTTTAATATCCAATTTACCATTTTAATTCAATTAACTGAGCAGCTCTTATATACTGTACGGTCCAACCAGAAGCCGGTCCAACCAAAAGCCAAGCAAAGCCAGTAGGAGTGGCATTGGTTGCAAGAGATGCCAAACACACTTACCAGTTGGCACAGTTAGAACCGATTTTGACATGCATAACGTGTGAGAGGCTTGACAGGGCCGTCTCGTCAAGAAGAAAAATATTTTGGCAGAGCTCGGGCGAGTCGGCCACCCCGAGGGCTGGTGACAGAGAGAGGTGGATATGAGAGGAGGACAGAGAGACACATTTCTCCAGGCTCTGTCTTGCTTTCTCTCTGCCTGTGCTGCTCTGTGTGGGTCTGTCTTTTAGACGCTGGTATCAGATGATTTGACGGAGCCGCTGTTGTAGTTATGTGTGCTGCTGACAGATGATAGGATGGAGAACATAAGGAACAGAAAGTATAAGAGATATATCCCCTGATAACATCAGTAGAAGGGGGGAAACAAGAGATGGAAAGACCCTTTTCTGTATTTAGAATGCATTTATGACAGCCGGAGGAAAAATCAAGCACCCTTTATTTGCAAGTTAGCCAGTCGAGAGGAAAAAAAAATCATTGTGATTTGAATTTTAAATGTAAAATTCCCAAAAGATAACCTTACTTAAAAGAACAATTTCTTTCTTTACGGTCTATAAAACCGTTCTCCACCACAAAGATACTTTTTTTGCACTAGGGAGGTTTTGGATGACAAAGGAATCATATAGATCGATTTAATTTTTGTAAATTAAATCCATATTTTTACATTCATAATTAAAACAGGTAAAACTAAACTCATGCATCCAATGGTGCACTTAATCCTCTGTTTGATAACATAAAATCAATATTAGACACTCACCCAAAACACAAACTCACTTTCAATAACACTCGCATGTGATAAGATGGCTGATAAACGTTACTGTTGATGAGAAAACTAATATTAAAACAGTAATTCTGAAGTATGATGAAGAGATTTGACCAACAACTCAATTTCTTCAAAATGAAATTCAAAACATTGATCGATGTAACCCTTGGTTTGCCCTCAAAACTAAAGCTGACCTAAAAAAGTCGACATGTGTTGCAGTATTGTCGTCAGTCACTGGGCGCCCCATTCATTTATGTGTCCAAGAATGGGCACAAGAGCACAGTGGCATTG
Source organism: Paramisgurnus dabryanus (assembly GCF_030506205.2). Classification (NCBI taxonomy): domain Eukaryota; kingdom Metazoa; phylum Chordata; class Actinopteri; order Cypriniformes; family Cobitidae; genus Paramisgurnus; species Paramisgurnus dabryanus. The sequence goes on from NC_133352.1 coordinate 28,004,185, forward strand.
GCCCTTTGTGTAATCAGACTGCTGGTGATAAACGAAGTAATCTTCGGTATTGGCAAGCGGCTCACTCATGCTTGCTTTCTGTGTTGGCTTCTTAGGAAGGTCTGTCAGTCAAACTGATGGGGCTGTCCTGCAAATTCTCTTCACTGCAAAATCTCTGCAAACATCCTGAGCTTTCATCAAAATACTGCCACTCTTCTCTTTGTAATGTATTACTTTGCAAATTGACATTTAAAGGATTTGGGTATTTACAAGTGTCTAAAATGTGAAATGTCGATGCAATGTCAGTGTTTATAGGTTATGTAATGGAAAATGTGTTTTTTAGGACATTTTTTATGCGCTAGACATTCACTAGCAAATAGATGGTAAGCTTTTAACGGCAATTTAACAGTAAATTACCAGTAAAAACTGTATTTGTGAAAGGGATTATATCATACTGACAGCATCTAAAATGTCAACCTTTTACATAATCACATAGGTTAATGAATACAAATATATACAAATATGTAAAATTGACAAGTGTATGGAAAATATAGTCAGTAGGTACATAATACATATGTTTAATGCCATCACATTTATTTGAAACCTTTATTAAAAATAAAACTATGAGATTGTGTTAATCTTAAAAAAAATTCATGGACGTTAATGAGATCTGACATACAAAAATAAAATAGCTGTGATAATCAAAGTAGGCCAGAAGTGTTTTATCTCAGTGTATTAAAATGTGTCACGTCACTGTGTTTGATATCCCCTAACAAGAATAAAAAGAAGGCCCTGTTTTCCTGCAGGCTGTAAAACGCAGATGTTTATTATACAGTAGTAGTACGCTGAGCACTGTTTCTGATGGATAAAGGTGATGAGTTGAACACTTCATGTCTGCCATTACAGGCCACGATATAAGAACAAAAGAAAAAAATCTTCTATAGTCCTCCACAGCGTGACATTTGTGTTATCACAGCAAACTTAATGCTGACTGACTTGACTGATAGCAAAACTACAAATCCTTGCCCTTTTAGAAAGAGTCTGAAAGTTTTATCAAACACAAGCTCTTCCATTCCAGACAGAAGGACAGTTTGTAATTTTGTGATAGGAGAGACGCCAGCAGGGTGAAGCCTCAGGAGAGAGAGAGAGAGAGAGAGAGAGAGAGAGAGAGAGAGAGAGAGAGAGAGAGAGAGAGAGAGAGAGAGAGAGAGAGAGAGAGGAGAGAGAGAGAGAGAGAGAGAGAGAGACAGAGAGAGAGAGAGAGAGAGAGAGAGAGAGAGAGAGAGAGAGAGAGAGACAGAGAGAGACAGAGAGACAAATTTTAACTTAAATAAAGCTTTACTTTTCTGTGGCTCTGCTAAGAAATAATACAACATTATGTTTACTCTATAACAAAACCAAACTTTCTGCAAATTATGGTAGGTCCCATTTCACCAATAAGTTGCTCATGGATTATCCACACTCAAAAAATAAGAATAAAAAATAAAAACAAAATGCTGGTTTGTTTCAGTTCAGCAGTTGAGAAAAATATGAACAAACACAACCATGGCCTCAAACAACCTGCATTTGAGTTGAAATACCCAAGCATATGTTTATTTATTTATAACCCAACAATTTGGTTTGTCTCCCCCTTTTTACCCCACCATGGGTTAAAACAACCCAAACTCTTTAGAGTGCGTGCTCAAAAATTGTACACTAAAAATGCTGGGTTATTTCCGACCCAGTGTTGGGTCAAAAAGAGACAAATGTTACCTATGCTTGGTTGTTTCAACCCAAAATGCTGGGTTGTTTTAACCCATTGTTGGGTCAAACATAGTCTTAACCTCAGAGTCACGCCTACAGAATGTTGGCTAAACGTCTGATGTGTATTGTACCCTTAACTGGAAACCCTGTGGGAATGTTGAAGTCGTCTTTTGATTTGTTGAAATAAACCGGAATTCCGGGAGACGCGAGTGTCGCAATTATTCTCGGCCCCCCGGGAAACAAAGCTCTGACGCTCGTACGAGGAAGAGAATCAGTTGTGTTTACGTGGCTAATGATCAGCTAAACTTTGCATTCTCAAAAATATAAAAGTTCCTGGTACAGTATAGACTCTCTAAAAGACGTCCAAGAGATTTGCTTGAGGCAGTTAGTGCAGTCAAAAAGATCGCAGCTGGCGTTTGGTTCCCCCGATCTGCTTGTAGGTGTTAAAAAGTGGAGAGATATGCTTCAAACAGATGTTAACCAGGAGCGTCTCATTGGTGTGCCTGTTAATGAAGTTCACACCATTGTTCAATGGTAAGTAATGATGTTTATTTAGATGCTATTTGGTTGCGGTTGGTTATTTAAACGACTGATTTGTTGGCAACCAGTTCGTTATTGTGGGGACATTTCCACACTCAGAAACGTGACGCTAGACAAAACAAACTGTGATTGGTTGTTTCAGGGACGTCATGCACCAATTTTTTAAGGGGGCACAGTGTGCACAGCTCACCGAAATTTGGGCATACACACCCATCAAACGAAATATTATAGAGCTTTCAGTCTTTTCCATTGCACTTACATTTCTAACAATCTGAACAGCCCTGCTTTTATGCAAAAACCTCCAAAATAAAAGTGTTGACTAACTTTCACATCAAAAACTATTCAATCGGATTAATGATATATTGGTATTATATTTACATCTGAAACTAAATGTTTTAATAAATGACTTGTTTAATTGTGTCATTAATGCATTTTGCACAACAACTGCATTATCCTATTTAATTAATGTAATTTTAAATCCATAAAGTATATAAACAATGAAAATGACATAAGCTATAGCCACATAATTGATTTTATTGTTCAATAATGATAAACATTTTTTTTAGATAAAATTATTAGAGGAATGCATTATTGCATCAAATTTTACCTCGTATGTGAGCATGTGTGATTCCGCGCCCCCGTGAACTCTGGCGAACTTTGGTGTTGTACCACGATGAAATCTAGAAATCTACTAATATAACGTCGAGACTGTCACATTTGAAACCATACATTTTATACACAGAGGAGTTTTACTCTAGGGGTGGCACGGTCCATGAAAAAAATCCGAACCGTTCGGTTCGCTTGTCTCGGTCCGGAGCGTGTGTGTGCCGCACGGTTCAACGGTTCATGGCATGCGCAATGTAGTCTCGTCTCATGCCCTGTATGTGACCTCAGATAGCGTGTTTCCCTTTCGTGCGAAATAAGAGGTGACTGGTTTGGAGTATAAGTACTGCAGGTTATGTTACGTGTAGAAATGGCAAGTGGGAGAGAAAAGGAAGTCTGCCCGCAGTTGGAGGATGTGCCAGCGTCGTATAAGTTTGGTGTGTGAAAACATTTTTATTTCATGTTACCTATGATGACAGCGGAAATAAAACAATAGATTGAACTGCAGTCTATGGGTTGAATGTGTTCGAACAGCCCCAGGAGATCGCCTTCTCTCCGACCATTTATTTAATCTGAGGTACTGAACTCTGTTTTACGTCTTTAGCGCTATTTTTAGCCTTTCATTGATAAAATTAAAGCGGCTGATTTCCGCGTAGTTTCATTTTGCGCGATCTTATTTCATAAATTGCCCCTCAAAGTAATCACAACAGAAGTAGTCAAAAGTGGACAAAAGAGACGGATGTAAATATTACATGTGTAAACGTTATGTTTCTCTCTCGTCCACATATACTCTCTGCAGTATTTAAGCAGCCTCTCAGTGATAAATCTAAGAGCTACACTGAAGTTGTAATAATACATTTCTGGAGTGTTAAAAATTTTAAGAAAATAACAACAAGAACCGTACTGAACCGAGAACCGTGACCATAGAACCGTGATACGAACCGAACCGAGGGTTTTGTGAACCGTGCCACCCCTAGTTTACTGCACATTACCGTACTGGGGTTTTGAAATGTTGTGAGCGTTTCTTACACGTTTACTCTTTTCAACTGTAAAGAGCCCGTGAGCGCGCTCAGACGCTGATGATGGCAGCAACTGCGCTGTCTGCAGCGCCTGCCGCCAGAATAAAGTAATGTAACATGATCAAAACACTATCTAAACCGGGAAAATCTCCGAAAAGTGACAAGGATGCAGTACAGAATTGATAATATTTGACATATTAAACAGATTAAAAGTCAAATAAGAGATTAATAGTCGCTTCTTTGATTTTGAGGTTGCATTTAAAATCCATTTGGCTCAAAAAAAAACGAGGGGGCACGTGCCCCCCCAGATAAATGGGCATGAACGCCTCTGGGTTGTTTGATACGTTGGTTAAACGGCCTTGTGGGTGGGCATTGGTCAAAAAAGCAGCGAAAAACACCAGGTTGTGAGACTAGGTGAAACATAAAAATTTTCTGGGTTAATTTGACCCAAGGCTTGGTTTGTCCCTTTTTAAAAATAGCTTATAGGTTAAATTCAAATGACAATCCTTTATTGTGAATCAACTTGTTCACACAGCACATACATTCATGGTTAGGATTCACTGATTTAGCAGACAGTTAAAATGGAAGATTTTATATAAAGAGAGATCTCATCAAATCTAAAATGTGTGTATATATAAAATTAATGTAACATGCTTTGAGACAAGTCAAGTTCAAAATAATGCAGGTAACGTCTCGACTGTTCATTTTCCACTGATGAGCCAGCCGGGCTGTTCCAGCAAGACGAGAAATTGTCTTCAAGCCTATTTCACTGCTTTGCTAAGATTGATGACAGCAGCCGTCGCCTTCTGGACGAAAGATCCATGAGACAATTCCGAGCCTCAATTCCCCATATGACAGCAATTCTACACAAAAATGGCCCATTGACTTTTTCCTTTAAGCAGTCCAATTCAGTCAAACATCACTGCGGCTAAATGCACAGAATACATCATCATTCCTGTGCAATAAGAGAGGTGAGATGCATCATCCCTCAACCAATGTATGTCTGTGACAAAATAATACCATATTCCTTGGGCGGGTAACAAAATTAGGAGGTCTAAATTGGGACGTAGCATCTCCATCACGACAATGAGTCAATTACCCTAAATGTTATGTCTCCACTAACTACACCATTCGTCTTCTTAATATTTCTCCTGTCTTACTGAATGACTCAGTCAAAAAAGTGAACAAGTTTTTCCTTCTTATTTTCCTGCGTATACCATCTCTGGGGACGTATCAAGGCATCCGGGGTCTAGCTGTTCTCATCATCTAATAATGTCCACCGCAGCTAGTCTTTAATATTTAAAGAGAACAGTGTGGACTTTGAAGTGTCCAGACTCGGAGAACTTCAAAAGAGAATGACATTTCATCATTAACGTCAGCTGATGAAGGGATTCACAGTGTAATTCTGGGAAATCCTTTTGAAACCTTTTCAGGTACAGCTGTTACCAACATCCTATAGCTTTAAGAGCTTAAATTAGGGATGCACCGAAATGAAAATTCTTGGCCGAAACCGAAAACCGAAAATGAGGAAACCAAGGCCGAAAAACCGAAACACCGAAATAAATTATTATGCCAATTATTAGTACAAATGCATTTATGGCTATCACTGTGTACTAACTTTACTTGGGGTGTGTGACAGATCACAAAAACTCACGGTTCAGATCACATTACAGTTTTTGAGGCACAGATCGGATTATTTTTCAGATCAGCAAAAAGGGGGTGGGGAAAATCTATTAACAAATAAAGAAATTACAAACATTTATAAAAAAGAACAAAGCTGCACATTAATAAGGGCTAACATTAGGGACAGAAATCAAATTAAATGAGTCATAACACTGTCTTTAATGTATAAATTAAATATATTATTATTTTTAGAGCTATTTGTCTCTTTATTAGACTAGTTAAATAAGCAGAGACTGGTTTATGACTGTAATCTATTACTATAAACAAATGTTTTTATTAGAAAAAGAATACTTTGGAGATAATTTTGTTTATATGTGCCCTGTCAATAACAAAAAGATTTTACGTTCGCTTGTTTGCGTCTCACTCGGGTGTGCACTATTAAGGGCACTTAAACGCGCGCGCACACAGAGAACGAAGGCGAATCGCAAACAGCGCAGCATAAAAACGTTACGTTGTTTTTCATTGCTTTATTCGGCACATGTATGTTAATGGTCTACAGTATGAGACACATTTGCGCGACTCTCTCTAAAGTTTACACATCAAGAGTTCTGATCTTTGAAGGGCGTACTCACTGTGATGATCACGTCTGGACTGGACACAACCGCAGGTGCCTTTGTGGGTACTTTAGTGCCTTTTTGCGGTTAAATACATCTACGCCGCATACATGTTGCTTCAGACAAGCACGTGCAGGTCGCGGTTTCTGTTTGCGTCATCACAACATTTCGGCCGTATTGTTTCGGTGATAAAAGTCTTTCAGCCGAAAGCCGAAAATGCTCTTTTGGGCCATTTTCGGACGAAAATTTTCGGTGGCCGAATATTCGGTGCATCCCTAGCTTAAATCAATCCGTTACTCTATCCTCATTTTAAAATTGCTTTTAAGGAGCAGCTATTTACCAAATCAAGATGAAATACCAAAAACAATTGTATGTTTGTGTCTTAGTTCATGATTGTGGAAAAGTAATAAGGTTTGTGTGTGTGTGTGTCATATTTCGGTACAGATGTGCCGTGATTGTGGCTGTGTTATATTAATCCTATGCACACGGATGATTTGATAATCCTGTGTGGATGGGATCATACGTTTAATCAAGTCTCCTTAAGCTTCATCATGCATGACCTCATACTTTCCTCTTCAACCTACTAGAATTAAAGCAATTAAAATATGAGCAGAGCTCAGTATGAACACAACACACGCCAGCAATGCTCATTTTTAAAAGCTCTCTCTACATAAAACCTTTAAAAACAACTATCTATATATTAGACACAAACAGTATTATATATGTTAACTTAGAATACTTAAAAAATTATCATGTAAAGGTGCGGCGAATCAGGAATCAGTTTTGATAGGCAGGCCGCATTGAAGACTTGGAAGTAAATGATCACTGCTTTGATTGGATAACCGTTTTTCATAGTAAACTAGCTTTCATTCCTCCATAATTACATGTGGGAATTGTTTCAAAAACTTCAGATGTGAAAAAAAATGGCAGCTGGAGGGATTAACACATATATGTTCGAGTCGCAAGAAGGTCTATGCACAAAGCATGATACACGTAAATGACAATGCGTATGGATGAAGTAGCAAACAACAAATCTTCAAACGTGATGGCCTAGAAATTACCGTAAACAAACCGCAGCTGGCTTGCCTACAGAAACAGTAATACCAAGGAATGCTACAGCGTGTGACAGCGTAATAAGTCCTTAATACTAACTTTGGGGTTAGACATGGATGCTACACACAATTAGGACATATCAAGTGATCTCTAACAAAGCAATAGTGACCTACTAAAGTGTTTTACTCACATAAGATTGCTGCGCTATTCTGTCCAGATCCAATATTGATGGAATAGCATTGCTTTTTAATTGCAATCTCTCTGCAGATCCAGCGTTGACCCGTAGCTTATTTGCTCAATGTATTACCCACGTGAGCTGGAACTTCTTTAAAAATAAACTTCAACCACGCATTCCTAATATCAGATTCCAAGGGAAGGTTATGCAGCGATTGTGTTCTGATACAACCAGGCACTGCACAATATTTTGTTGTTTGGACCCTATCTGATTTGCACAAACCAGTGGGCGAGGCTACTGAAGTAAACTTTAAGTGGAGGCGTTGTTTAACTCTTTCCCCGCCAGTGTTTTTTAAAAAAGTTGCCAGCCAGCGCCAGGAATTTTAATGCCTTTTTAGAAAATATTCATCTTTAAATGGACATTGCACTTTTTTGGAAAATATGCTCATTTCCACCTCCCGTAGAGTTAGGCTATGTCCACATGAAGCCGGTGCATTCCCTATCCGATAATTTTTTTCCTTGCTCTAAAAAAATTATCTGTAAACACGAAACCACTGAAATCGACTGAAAGCGGTGTAGTACATATGCCGAACCAGTATGGGGCGCTGTAATTCTGCCACAGATATACACTATACACGGAGAAGAAGACCATGCGCATAACCAACGTATGGTGTTGTCCATTATCGCTTGTTGGTCACCACAATTCCATAGAAGCAATAGATTTTGCTGTAATAAAGCTAGTAGGCTTTGGTAGCTTCTGTAGCACGAACACAATCACGTAGTCCGCCGTCATTGTTGTTGCTGTTACGTGTGACGCTTCCGACACGTGATGTGATGACGTTTTCGCTTCACAAAATATACGGATTCGCTGTACAGACGAAACCGCAAGGGTGTCGGTTTCATATTTATCCACTTTAGGACCCGGTTTCAAAAAATAGTGGATTCAGTCTCTCAAAACGCCGGATCCGTGTGGATGAAACGCCAATACGATAACAAATTTATGCGTATACAGTGATACGCGTCTCCATGTGGACCGCCCCTTAAACATTTAATTTTTACTGTTTTGGAATCCATTTTGCTGATCTCAGGTCTGGCACTAGCACTTTTAGCATAGCTTAGCACAATCCATTGAATCTGATTAGTCCATTAGCATCGCGCAAAAAATAACCAAAGAGTTTTTATATTTTTCCTAGTTAAAACTTGACTCTTCTGTAGTTGCATCGTGTACTAAGACCGACGGAAAATTAAAAGTTGTGATTTTCTAGGCAGATATGGTTAGGAACTATACTCTCATTCTGGCGTAATAATCAAAGACTTTGCTGCTGTAACATGGCTGCAGAAAGCTTAGTGATATTACGATATATACACTGCCTGAAAATAGTCTCCTTGGTTACTTTCAATAGCAGGGGACTGTTTTTGGGCACTGCGTAACAGAGGGGTCTTGTGTTATTGTGCCTGGATAATGTTGTTTTTCTGACAGTACACATCAGCCTAAAACAGTAGATCTAAAATATTTCACAAAGGAGAAATTAAAAGTCAAACCAATGTATCTGAATTGCATTTAGAACTAAAGAAATGTTATATATTTTTCTTAAGTGAAAATGTATGATACTGGCCCAAAACCCAGTGGTTTTCAAACTGGCGGTAGGGGCCCCCAGGGGGGCTGCGAGATGGTGCCAGGGGGGCCCCACTTTTGTGACATTTTATAAAATACATTAATTTATCATGAATACTGTGTAATTAAAACCAAAAAAATAAGGCTACTAACCAACAGCACTACTTTGTATAACTTAATATGTTTTGTTTAATTGCAATGTTAAATTTTAGAACAGTTTTTGTCATTAATTTTCTTTGGGGGGCACGTGGAAAAAGTTTGAGAACCACTGCTCTAACCTAATTAAAGAACAGAACATTCTCAAGGGCAAATCATGCAAGCAATAACACCATTTAGTTAATGTGGGTGAAGCTGATCTGAAATCAGATCTAGGTGTCAGATCTTGGTGCTTTACAACAACCAGAAATCTCAAAGAAGCACCTGTAATTTAGGACAAGATGAACCAAAATAAAAAGAAACAAATGTGTATAAAACCTCTTATAAATTGAGACTTGTCTTACTACAGCATCCGAATATCTGTCTAATAACAAGAAATGATTAACCATTATCTGGTAAATGCATTATTATGGAGAATTAATGAGGTGCTTTTTGTCTGATATACCCGTGTACATGCCACAAAACCGGCCGTGTTTCATAACAGGTGCACACATATATATATATATAATCACAGCACGGTCATTAGAGTAGGTCCAGGTCCCTTTCTCTCTCTCATATTTCCGACTTTATTATTTTTTAAATTCTCATTTTATGCCTTAAGGCCATGTTTCAGCATCTCACAGGTAGCCTGCTGCTTTAATGTGCTCATTAGCAGTCAGGTCTGCAGTGGGAGGGTTGGTTGGGGTGGATCTCTCTCAGAGGACACCACAGCTGTCTCCTCAGGGACTGAGCTTTAATTAGTTGTCAACACTGCCGAGGAGACGCACACTGCAGAGTGTTGTGCGGTCCAGGGCTCGGCTGACACTCTAAAGAAATAGCAAGCCTGGTCTTGAGCAACAAGTCATGTGGGTGGTTATATTTCCATGTGTGAATTTAAATACGAGTCAACACAAACCTATTTGTTCATAATCTATAGCCTCCCAAGTGTTCTACTTGACTCTGGTAAACAGGTTAAAATTGCAAGAAATAAAATCAAAACATTGAAGGTCAGATCTTTCTATCACACCTACGCGATGATCCTGATGTTTTCCATTTCTACGAGACTCGGTCATGATCTGCGTCATTAAAGAAAAGTAAAAACATGTTTTGACACTGAAGTGTCATGTTTATATCGGAATTTTCCTAATCTTATGAGAACGGAAAATTTCAGCTTGCTAATATGCTTCAAACATCCTTCAAAACAACATAAAACATGCAATTAAACTTACACAGAAAGAAAAATCATAGATATTTTCTTTTTAACATCGCAGTAATTTCTCCTAGATAGTAATGAGATAAAATGGGTCTTAGATATTTCCCCTAATAGATAGAGACACAGAAATCTTACAAACATCTCAAGAGATCTTTATATCGTCATAAACTGGGCTCAGATTAAAGGAAAACACTACCGTTTTTCAATATTTTACTATGTTCTTACCTCAACTTAGACAAATTTATACATACCTATCTATTTTCAATGTGTGCACTTTTAATCTTTGTACAGCACGTCGTGAATGTGTTAGTATTTAGCCTAGCACCATTCATTCCTATGGATCCAAACAGGGATGAATTTAGAAGCCACCAAACACTTCCATGTTTTCCCTATTTGAAGACTGTTCCATGAGTAGTTACACGAGTAAGTATGGTTGCACAAAAGAAAACTTTTGTTTAGAGCAATAGGAATGAATAGGGCTAGGCTAAATGCTAACACATTCAAGATGCGCTGTACAAAGATCCAGGGCTCTATCATTCACCCGGCATAAAGTGTCTTTGGCTAGTTTCAACCTGGCGCAATGATCATTTTCACGTTTAGCGCCACGTTGTTTAAATAGCAAATGCATTTGCGCCCAATGTTGCGCCCATGGGCATTCTGGTCTGAAAACGAGGTGTGTTCAGGCGCATTGTTGGCGCGTTGCTATTTTGAGGCAACTAAAATAGACTACGCCATTGACCAACTAAAACCTGGTCTAAAGTCGCAATATGTTTTTTTTGTTATTTAAAGTCGTTCCGCCATATTGATAAACTATAATAGCAGAAAGGGACAAAAAGCGCTAGCCTACCAATGCGTTCCCACAACGTGTTTTAATTCAGAACACGTGAACCAGCTGAAACAGACAAGGAAATCAGTGAGTACATAACGGCTACCGTAGTTGCAACGCATTTGGAAAAGCGAGGCGCTAGAGAGCACTATTCTTTTGAATGCAAAACACAATTTCACCACTAGATGGGGGAAAATCCTACTTACCGTCCCTTTTAGAGAAACATGGGACTAAGTTAAATCAAACCCAAACGAGAACTCCAGCAAATCTTTTGAGCAATGAAAGAGCAACCATTGAGCAATACACATTTTCTCTGGAATAAAATCCTCAGATTGGTGTGCACACTGTAAAGATATCAGCTTGTTTGGTTGTATTTTTCTACAATGTTAGAGGCAGAAACAATGTTACTATTCTGGTCACATACCAGCTTCAATTTATGTAAATGTAGAAAACCAGAACCCTAAACTAAACAAAATCAAATTTTAAGGAAAACAAGGATAATTCATAATAAGAATAGTTGCTTTACTTGCATGTGGAAAAACTAACGTCTGAAGTCTTTTACTCCTTTCAACATCCATATGCACAGAAAAGCAAAATAACAACACAAGCTGTGCATAAGGCTGACTGATGGATACATCAGAGAGAAAACCGGCTTCATTAATTTCTCATTTTAGTTAAACAAACTGAAATAATGTGGAACGTGATAAATATATCATTATCAAAACAACTCAAATAACACAAACTCAAACACTGTGTGAGGAAAAGTACAGACGTCTAGAAGAGCCATTTCATTTCCCCTGTGCAAATACTCACATGGCGGCTAGTCACCGGAATGAAATACTTAATTGAAGCTTAACAATAGGAGAAAAGGCCTAATGGAGGGATATTTTCCCTTGCGGTCACGGTGGAAAGAAATTAAACTTCTTTTTTCTCGTCTCTGACTGACAGTAAAGCTGTCTTTTAAAACGTCACAAGTACTCTAAAAGAAAGTTTTCTATTTATCTCTATAATATACTAAACACAAGCATTCATTTCCTCTGGAAAAAAATGCAAAGTAAAGCCACAAAACATGCTGTCAGATTCTGAATGCATGCGACACTTTGTTTCACCAACGCAACAGCTTGCGTCCCATCGTTATCCAAACCCACAGCCTCGTGCCAAAGCACACAGCACTAAAGGCAAACCTAATCTGAAGGCATTGCTTGGAGAGGACTCCTTCACAGTCTACCCGCCGTGATGTGGAAGATCTGTTGCCTACAGCATATGTTGTGCAGTGTTTTATTGCTTGATGTTATGGCTTCTGCCCTGCTGCTCTAAATCTTTCCTCTGGTCAGCAGATCATTTGGGAGGAATCAGCACTCTTTGAATGTTTCTTCAAACTTTCTTCCTTCTGTTTTTTAATCCTTTTTTGATGTTGATTAACGTATAATGCTGTGCCTTATACTGTTCGTGCACATATCTATCTATCTATCATTCATCCATCCAACCCAAAAATCCATCCATCCTCTACAGTAGCCTCTTTCACACAGTAGTTCTGGTAAAATACCATAAATTTACCAGAATGAATTTACCAGTAAATACAAAAATGTGCTGTTCACACATGCAGTGACGTTCCGTCTTTTTACCAGTAAGACATCATTCACACATCAGTATCAAAATACCGGTAAACTCGGAGAGAAAGCGGAAGTTACCTGTGGCGCGCGGCCGGCGAGCTCCGTCCGTGTCGTATTTGTAAACAATGGCGGGTTATGACTTAATATCCACGGTAAGTATTTTGTTGTTTTCACATTTGTGGCAAACGGTCGCGAAGTTGCTCGTGACAAAACAAACGGAACCTGCGTTTGGACATTAGGCTTCACAGATGGTGTGCCAAGGACGTCGGCAATATAGCAAATAGATGGTAAGCTGTTTTAAACAACTTTGGTGAAGAAATGTGGATGTTAACTTCAGGTGTGCACAAATTTTAAGCAGCATGTCTGTGGAAACGAACGTAAACAGTGCGGGGGTAAACGCGCCTTCTGTATAAAAAACTTTCTGATTGGCCCGAGCTGTCAGCGCGGTCTGACGTCATCCATTCTAAATGTCGGTAATCTATATTTTTGTTCACAGATAGCGCTTACTGGTAAATTACTGGTAATCTTACAACCTGTCTTACTGGTACATTGGGAGCACTGATTTACCAGAAAGGTTCTGTTCACACATTACATGTTAACTGCAATTTACCAGTAAATTACCAGTAAAGACTGTATGTGTTAAAGGGACTAGTATCTATCTATTATGGTATCTATCTATTTGTCTGTCTGTCTGTCTGTCTGTCTGTCTGTCTGTCTATCTATCTGTCTATCTATCTATCTATCCATCTATCTATCATTCATCCATCCATCCATCCATCCATAATTCAACCCAAAAATCCATCCGTCCTTTACACTGTCTGTCTGTCTGTCTATCCATCTATCTATCATTAATCGATCCAACCCAAAAATCCATCCATCCTCTATCAGTATCTGTCTTTTTGTCTTTCTGTCTTTCTGTCTGTCTGTCTGTCTGTCTGTCTGTCTGTCTATCTATCTATCTATCCATCTATCTATCTATCTATCTATCTATCTATCTATCTATCTATCTATCTATCTATCTATCTATCTATCTATCTATCTATCTATCTATCTATCTATCTATCTATCATCCACCCATCCATAATTCAACCCAAAAAATCCATCCGTCCTTTACACTGTCTGTCTGTCTGTCTGTCTATCCATCTATCTATCATTAATCGATCCAACCCAAACATCCATCCATCCTCTATCAGTATCTATCTATCTATCTATCTATCTATCTATCTATCTACAGTGTTTCCGCTATATACATTCAACCGTGGCGGCCCGCCACTCCTAAAACATCCCCGCCACGCCTGCGGTTGTGGATAGAAGGGATACAGCAAACGAAATCTCGTTGGATGAGCACTGTTTTATCCTAATCCTTTAACCAAACCCAACTCTAAACACAAAATTTCACACGATTGTAGGATGTATTTGTATCTAATTTAGCCAGAACCGCTTTTTTCATCCTAATAATCCTACCTCCAAATCTAATCCTTAACTTTTCGGCATTTGCTGTATCCCTTCTAGACAAAACCCACAGCGGCAGCTCGCAAAAAAGCTACCGAAATGTCCGCTCTGCGAGACTGGCTGTCTAGAAATAAATTCCTTTCTGGATTTGCGTTGTTCACTCATTTATAAATAAATCTCCTAAAATATCATAATTTCCTCCATGGGTTTAGTTTCATGCACAAATAGATTTAAATCA